>NW_006292696.1:791310-793909 GCF_000327345.1 Myotis davidii | reverse complement strand
GTTAATTAAAAAAAAAAAAAAGAAATTGTAGGAATCTTTTATCAGTTACTCCAAATGCCCAGTCAAAGCAGGAACCTACTCTTTATAGAAGCCCCGAAAGGCTGTCATTTAGCCTGCTAGCTTGAACATATCAACAGTTTTCAAGCTCATCTTGAGAAAAAGCTTTCTTTTTCACATTCAGCCAACATTATCACTGTCCAACTTTTGTTCACTGAATTGAACTCTAAGACAAACAAAAGTACATTTAAAAAAATGTGTCATCTATTTGAAGGCAGCTACTTTAGTCTCTTTAGTCTTTATCTCTTTCATTTTTATAATCCCCGTTTCCTTTAAATGCTGTCATAGAACATGCTTTCCAACCTCCTTACCATATGTTGGTCTTGCTTTGCAATTACTCTAATATCTATCTTCACCAAAGTGTTTTTGTCAACCCAATACTGGGAGCAGTATGCCAAATGTAGTATGATCAGCAGAGTATAATGATAAATAACCTGTCATTCAACAAATATTTATTGTCAATCACATGCCAGGCCTTGTACCTCCTCTGAAGCTACCAAAATATAAAATATCTAAATACTGTAACAAAATAGGGAATTGAAAGAGATTGCTATTCTTAGTCAGTGATAATTGACATAAAAAACTTTACTTGGATATTTAACCTGAGAGAGAATGTGAAGAGCACATTATATAAAATCTACTCACGGTTAAATCCTGGACTTCCTTCTCCAGTCTAACAGCTTTTAGCTTTAAGGCTCTTTCTGCAAGAGAGGGCCCAAGCTCATCAGGAGGCTCCTCAGAGCTGCAGTCCTCACCCGCAGTTCTCTGGGTGGCAGTGCTGAAAGGATGCAGGCAGCCCCTGAAGTAGGAGGGAGGCAGCGTGTAATGAAAAAATGCCATCGTAAACAGTCAACAGTTACAACGGAGTTCAGAGACTGGAAGTTTCCAGACTGAACTCAAGACAAGTGTTTTCAGTCACAGTACCAATATAAACAATTATAAAATGCTTACTAAGCTCTACAGACTGTTTTCAAGATTTTACTTAAATCATCTTTTCATTTCACAACAATGCATGAGATAAGTACTATGATCATTCCTATTGTACAGATGAGAAAACTGAGGCTCAGTGAGGCTTAAGACTTGTTTAGGATCACATAGCTAGTATTCTATGGAGCCAGGATACTGGCACCAGGCAGTAGAAATAGCCAGAAATGGGGACACAAAAATTATCGAAGAAACCAAGTTCTGATACTCAGAATCAGTGGGGGCATTTATCAGTTGGGGGAATTCAAAATACAAAGCCATAAAGCTGTTTCAATCCTTGATTTCATAGTTGGGGAAAATAAAGCCCAGTACAGGGGCTTTATCAAACTGAAGTTGGATCTAGAATTCTAAATCTTCTTGATTGTAAACTGTAAGGCTTTTAGAGAAGAGAACCTGTGCCGAATAAGAAAAATTCTGAGATGGTAACTCACCTATATGCAAAATCAAGTCAACTAAATATGCATAAAACACTATATGTTATGGACTGTGAATTATAAACAGGTGAGTAAGGAAGATCTTTGTATTTAATTATACGTATCACCTACAATTTTATACAGCTAAAATGTTTGCCATTGCGTTCAGTTTATAGAGGAGGAAATTTGGAGTCGGGGCTAGTTTGTAGATCTTGGATTGCAGCACCTCTGACCTTTTCTTCAATGAGGTTTCCAATACACCTCCTGGATCCTCGTCATTTGATGGTAAGTAAAATTATCAAGAAAATCAATCTGTGAGTACAAAAAAGCTCTTTAAAAATGGTTTACTCACATAAACTGGCACAGACTGAGGAGTGCTCATGGAGGCGACATCCGAGCAAAGGTTCAAAGAGGGTAAAGGAGTTTTGCTTCAAGGAAGGGACGAGGGAACGGCCAGTATAAGGTGTCGGCAAGACTTTCATATTCCCAGACTTTCCAGGTCAGGCCTGGAAACGGAAGTGTCAGATTATAGTATAAGGTGTCGGCAAGACTTTCATATTCCCAGACTTTCCAGGCCAGGCCTGACTCCACTGGTGTCAGATTATACACATGAAATAGCTTCTACCTCGTAAACCCCTAACAAACCATATTTATTCAATAGAGAGGAGGTGGCCGGACCTCAGGTCCTGGAGGAGAGGGGAGTGTGGCAATCCCTTCAGAACTGGAGTGGGGGTGCATTTGATCAGGAGGAGCCATTTTTCTCCTGGTCACTTCCCCACACCACAAACTGCCACAAGGACTTGGAAAAAGGCCCGAATGCAACCTCTCACCCAGGTGTTAGGGCGGGGTGCTTGCCGGGTCAGGTGTGTGAGGATTAAAAAGATGACAAATAGCTTTGCAGACAGTAAATTTTCGGATTCCCCCGCGGATTAATTTACATTTCAGAGGTCCAACCTGACCCACCCACATACTCAGCCATTTCCTTCATTCCGAGGAAGAAGTAGCCCACAGGGAGTTGTTCCTGAGAATAATTAACGTCGCTTCCTAATTACAAGCGCCGATTCTGGGGCCCCGAATGGTTTCCCGTCTGGAATAGTATTCCGAGAAGTTACTCAACTTTTCCAAACCTCAGCTTCCTCAGTTAA
>NW_006292696.1:769280-787781 GCF_000327345.1 Myotis davidii | reverse complement strand
GCTCTACAGACTGTTTTCAAGTTTTTACTTCAATCATTTTTACATTTCATAACAATGCATGAGATAAGTACTATGATCATTCCTATTGTACAGATGAGAAAACTGAGGCTCAGTGAGGCTTAAGACTTGTTCAGGATCACATAGCTATGGAGCCAGGATACTGGCACCAGGCAATAGAAATAGCCAGAAAAGGGGACACAAAAATTATCGAAGAAACCAAGTTCTGATACTCAGAATCAGTGGGGGCATTTATCAGTTGGGGGAATTCAAAATACAAAGCCATAAAGCTGGTTCAATCCTTGATTTCATAGTTGGGGAAAATAAAGCCCAGTACAGGGGCTTTATCAAACTGAAGTTGGATCTAGAATTCTAAATCTTCTTGATTGTAAACTGTAAGGCTTTTAGAGAAGAGAACCTGTGCCGAATAAGAAAAATTCTGAGATGGTAACTCACCTATATGCAAAATCAAGTCAACTAAATATGCATAAAACACTATATGTTATGGACTGTGAATTATAAACAGGTGAGTAAGGAAGATCTTTGTATTTAGTTATACGTATCACCTACTATTTTATACAGCTAAAATGTTTGCCATTGCGTTCAGTTTATAGAGGAGGAAATTTGGAGTCGGGGCTAGTTTGTAGATCTTGGATTGCAGCACCTCTGACCTTTTCTTCAATGAGGTTTCCAATACACCTCCTGGATCCTCGTCATTTGATGGTAAGTAAAATTATCAAGAAAATCAATCTGTGAGTACAAAAAAGCTCTTTAAAAATGGTTTACTCACATAAACTGGCACAGACTGAGGAGTGCTCATGGAGGCGACATCCGAGCAAAGGTTCAAAGAGGGTAAAGGAGTTTTGCTTCAAGGGAAGAGGGAACAGCCAGTATAAGGTGTCGGCAAGACTTTCATATTCCCAGACTTTCCAGGCCAGGCCTGAGTCCACTGGTGTCAGATTATACACATGAAATAGCTTCTACCTCGTAAACCCCTAACAAACCATATTTATTCAATAGAGAGGAGGTGGCCGGACCTCAGGTCCTGGAGGAGAGGGGAGTGTGGCAATCCCTTCAGAACTGGAGTGGGGGTGCATTTGATCAGGAGGAGCCATTTTTCTCCTGGTCACTTCCCCACACCACAAACTGCCACAAGGACTTGGAAAAAGGCCCGAATGCAACCTCTCACCCAGGTGTTAGGGCGGGGTGCTTGCCGGGTCAGGTGTGTGAGGATTAAAAAGATGACAAATAGCTTTGCAGACAGTAAATTTTCGGATTCCCCCGCGGATTAATTTACATTTCAGAGGTCCAACCTGACCCACCCACATACTCAGCCATTTCCTTCATTCCGAGGAAGAAGTAGCCCACAGGGAGTTGTTCCTGAGAATAATTAACGTCGCTTCCTAATTACAAGCGCCGATTCTGGGGCCCCGAATGGTTTCCCGTCTGGAATAGTATTCCGAGAAGTTACTCAACTTTTCCAAACCTCAGTTTCCTCAATTAAACCGGGACTAATACAAAAAATTGCCCATAGTTCTACCATCGGCATAAGTGATCGATAAAAACGGCCGCAGCCCATAGATAAAAACAGCAACTGGAACTTCACAGACCCCCAAAGGCAGGGGAAAGGGCGGTTGGGGGGGACACCAATGCCAAGCCCTCCTTTTCCTGAAGGTGAAGCGAAGCCCGGAACACGGGGAAGGGGCGGCCGGAGTCACACCGGAGTCGGGGAGAGGGTCCCATCTACCCACAGACACCACAGCCGCGGGGAAGCGGCCAGGAGAGGTACCTGCCCAGTTCAACCCATGCTCGGGGCTGAAGAGATCTCCCGCCTCCGAGGACGTGACCTCGGGTTTTCCCACCTTTTCCGCCGGGCAATGAAGCGCGGCTGTGGGCCTCAGTTTGCCGCTCTGTAAAATGGGGCGGCGAGCGCCTGATCGGAGTGGCCGAGAGGTTTGGTGAGTCCTTTTGTCCACAACTGCCCCTGCGGCTCGCTCATCCCGCATGGTTCTCACGTCCCCGACCCACGGCCTGCTGGCTTACCTGCCATCGGACGCGGCAGTGGAGGCCAAGAGGTGCTGCACCCGCCGCCGGACCGCCCACAAGGACCGCGCGGCCATGTTCCCGACCTAGGCCGCCAGAGGCAGCGCACGCGCACTGGTTCCAAGTGACGAGACGCGCTCACTCCAAAAACCACGCTTCCCGGCAGCCTTCGCGGGCGATTCCCTCTCCCGGATGCCGGAAGCGAACGTTCATTTCCGGTGCGCCAGTCTGTGACCGCGCCGCGGGCGCAACACTTCCGGTCCTCGGTGGGTTCTGCACGTTGTATGTGTTTCTGTTTCAACGGCGTAGGCGCGGTGCTAGCCGCGGGTTCCACGGGGATCCCAGATGTGCTCCTTTGGAGCTTATGTGAAATTATAAACAAACAAATGCAAACGCGATATAAAGTCAAAATAGGACCGAAGTTTAAAGGTGAGGGTTATGGTGTTGCGGAAGACTAATACAGTATGTCCGAATGCGGGGAGTTTTCCTAAAGGGAATAGTATTTGAACTGAAAGCTGTGGAGTGAGTAGATGAAAGAGCAGGAAAGTAGTTCAGGTAGTAGTAAGCAGCTTCTGCAATAATCCAGTGGAGAGGAGTACAGCGAGAAAGGGACTGAAATACTGGAGGAAGGGGTGGTGACAACGTAAGCTGTAAGGTTAGGCATTGACAGATGGGTTTAATATAGCTTAATTATACTATATTAGAGAAGAGGACCTATGCTGAATAAGAAAGATCTTTGTATTTAATTATACGTATAACCTACAATTTTATACAGCTAAAATGTATTGCCACTATATTAATGGGGCAGTTATATGAATTAGGTTAATATAATTATATGAATTAGGTTAATGTAAGTCATTAACCTAATGTAAATCAGATTGCCACTATAGCTTTTGTGTACAGGATCCAGCCCGGCAGGTGTGGCTCAGTGGTTCGGTTCCTGTCAGAGCACATGCCTGAGTTGTGCGCCAAATCCCCAGTGTGGGGCATGCAGGAGGCAGCTGATCAATGATTCTCCCTCTCCCTCTCTGAAATCAATAACAATATATGTTGAAAATAAAATATTGGGTCCTGACACCCCTCCTTCCTCCATCACTGTTCCCTGCTTTTCTTCCTCCAATTTTCTCATCTCTCTCTCCCCCGCCCCTCTCCCTCCTCCACTAAAATGTGAGTTCCATTAGGGTAGAGATTTCTTTTTGGTCTGTGAACAGTACCCTGATGTAGTTCAAAAATTTTTGAATGAGTCTTATTTTGATTGCAATGGGAACATACTACAAAGCCTGTACATGTTTAAAGGAGTCACTTTGCTGTAGGGAGGAGATTTCAGGATGTGAGAAACAGGTAGGGAGACAAGCTGTTGGAATAGTCCATGCAGGTGTTCTAGGGTCACCTCAACAAAGACAATATCTAAAATAGCTACTATTTTAGGTGTGTCCAGCACATTTTTGTTTCCATATTAGTATTTTATTTGCTTTGTTTTCTTTTTGCTTGTTCTCCTAATGAGTATGAGCTTCATGAAGTTGTTTTGTTCAGAGCTGTGATTCCTGACGTCTAGTACAATTGATGCTCAATAAATATTTGTTGACTGAAGTTTGATGGAATGAGTAGAGATAGGAAGAAGTGGATGCATTTTTGAGAGATTTAGTATGGAAAGCTGACAGGATGTGACTGATGGCTGGGGTTGAAGGCATATCCAGACTAGTGACTGGATAGTCCCTAAGGTTTAAAAAAATATTTTTTAAAGGATGAGAAGTGTGCCTTCCTTATTTGAGTGCATGCACCAGAACATGGGTTACTTGTACCTATTTGGGCCAGATTTTCTCTCTGTCTGTGAATTCCATGAGGACAGAACTGGAGTCTTCTGCATGTTTATATTCTATCCAAGGCCCAACTAAGATGTGTTGAAGCTAACACCTTATGTTTTCTTTTGGCCTTAGGGGCAGAGCAACACGACTTAAAAAGGGATTATGATCCCCTTTTACATATAAGAAAATTGAGGCTCAGAGAGGTTGGTGAACCTGCCCAAGGTCCCCCGCTAAGAATCTGACACTAGAAGTTTGATAGTCCAAAGATCTGGGAGTGTTGGGAAGGTTGGAGCTTCAAGTCCACCTCAGATCCATGAGCCTATACTTTGAAAAACAACCAAACAAAGCATTTAACAAGCAAGAACTGGCATCTATGCTTTAGCCGTTTTCTTTTTTAAAAAAATGCATTTTTATTGATTTCAGAGAGGAAGGGAGAGGGAGAGATAGATAGAAACATCAACGATGAGAGAATCATTGATCAGCTGCCTCCTGCACATCTCCTACTGGGGATTGAGCCCGAAATCCGGGCACATGCCCTTGACGGGAATCAAACCTGGGACCCTTCAGTCTGCAGGCCGACACTCTATTCACTGAGCCAACCCAGCTAGGGCTAGCCATTTTCTTTACACTTCTCTTAGTTGCTCAACTTAGACCAAATGTGCTGCATACATTCATTCATCTATTTATTAAATGCTACTGTGCTTCTGAATGCTGCAATGCAAGGGGAGGGGGAGAAATGAATGAAATAGAGCCTTTATCCGTTTGGAACTGAGAAGGCCTCTAGGGTCAGATCTTGCATTCGCGTGCTAGCTCCACTACTTCCTAACTGTGGACTTTGGCCAAATCTAACCTTTCTGGTTTCCATTTCCTGAACTGTGAAAAGTTGGATAACAGTATCTATGTCACGGGATTTTAGTGAAGACTAAAGGGATAATGCCTAGAAAAGGGATCAGTTAGCACCAGGACTGCCTACATAATTTAAAGCAGCGATCGCCAACCTTTCGGACCTCACGGACCACCAGTGGGTGACGCTGATTTAAAGGACAAAAGGAATATGTGGAACCTCTTGTTCTAAACTTATGAAGAGGGCAACAGCAGAGCAATCAACCGAGCACAGAACCCTGCTAAGCCTGACTGCACAGGTTGCATGCCTGTGAAGCTGGCTCTGGCTAACATAGTGCCTGATGCACGGTAGTGTTCAATAAATATTAATTAGCCCAGCTGGGTGTGGCTCTGTGGTTGAGCATTGGCCCAGGAACCTAGAGCTCACCAGTTCAATTCCCTGCCCAGGTTTCAATCCCCAAGAGGGGGCATGCAGGAGGCAGCCAATCAATGATTCTCTCCCATCATTGATGTTTCTAACTCACCTTCTCCCTTCCTCTCTGAAATCAGTAAAAATATATTTAAATAAATAAATAAAAATTCTTTTCAAAATGTTAATTATTAATTTTCTAGGGTCCACCTCTCAAAGGAGTCTTAAGATTTATTGGTGGAAAAAGACACGTAGTCTCAAAATAACTACATGGGGAACAATGACACGATCGGGTTGTCAGGTGACATTTCAGATTCACATTTTAAAAAGCATATTGACAATCCAGAGTATGTGAGTGCCTGCTGTTGAAGATACTCAGGTGGAATCTGGATGAAAACTCACAGATTGTTGCCTTATAGCTTTTGGTGGTTGTAATTACCATGTAAAAGTCAATAATAAGAACCACTATTGACTAGATGTTACCTATTACTTGGACACTGTGTAAGATGCTTCCCATGTATTATCTCACTTAATTCCCCCAACGGTCTTGGGAGGGACGTACTATTGTTAACCTGGTTTTGATAGGCAAGGAAAACAAGAATGAGAGAGGTCAAGTGACTTTCCCAAAGTCACAGCTGTTAAGTGGCAGAGGCAGGGCTCAAACCCAGCCCTGTCTGGATACAGACAGACCCTATAGGCCCTAAAACTTATGCTCCATCACTGGCCAGCTGGGTGGTTTGGGTCAGGTTATTTTTCTTGCTCTGGTCTCCAGCTACCTCAGAGGGTGGAAACGTTTGGATGAGGCCTCAAGTATGTAAAGCCTTAGGCAGGGTCAAGTATGTGAAGCCTCTAGCTGAGTGTCCAGAGGTTATTATGGGATTTCCCTTCTCTCCCCTTGAGCTAACCTCTGAGCTCCTACAGCTCAATGGTTTTATCTTTATTGGAGGGAAATGTAGTAGACTTATAAAATGCCCACAGTGTTGAGAAAGTCATTAGTGGCACAGCAAGGAGACTGCCTAGGACTTGAGGTCCTTGCTCCTCTATAAAAATATCAAGGGCTTGTAAAAGGCACTCATGTGGCAGAAATGGGCCACTGTCCTCTTGGTCCTCCCTGACAGTTTTACTTGATGGCAGATACGGAAGAGCAGACAGGTGGGCCTCTTGAGTGCAAGATGAGGATAAACATGTTAAGAGTGTCTCCTGCATTTCTAACCATAACCCCTGGAGCCAGAGTGTCATATAAAATAGGGAAAGGACTTGATTGACAGCAAATGACCCCACCCTACAAAGCTCAGAACTTCTTGTGGACATTAGCAATCCATGTTCCTGTCATTGAGCATCACTCAGAGCTTAACATAGGTCAGCAACTGAACCTCTCCTTGCCTGCTGCTTACTTAGATCTCTGATTTGAAAACAATTCAAATCTGGAGTTCTGGTCACTGCATCTGCCTAAAGCAGATGAGGAATGATTGTAGAATTTGCATGTTCTCTATAGCTGTTGTGCACCTTTAGGCAGGCAGGGATAGTTCTATTGATTTTTCAGCCTATTTATCTTGCCCAAAGGCTGTCAATGATGCCCAACACAAATGTGATTGGATGATCAAGTTGCCTCTCTCTACTGCATCACTGATACTTGAGCACTGCCTTCCTTTGCCTCAGGGACTGGGAATGGGATGCTGAGCGTGGGATGGAATGGCTTATTCACACGTGCTTTCATTTCTTCAGAAGGGAAGGCAAAGACATTTAACAAAACCTTTACAACTGGGCAGATGTCTGTCTCCCTCCACCCCCATTTCCCACTTCATTTCCCTCTTCCCTTCTACTTCTTCCCTCCTATACCCCTTTTGATCATGCAGACAATAAAGGCTGGTCTTTTGGGTTCCCCAGAGAGTGGGGGCTACGTTCAGTCTTCTGGTAGCTCCTGGTGAAAAAAGCATTTCCGCCTTAGATGGACAAGCTGATATTTCCTTTGGATAACATTCTCATCCTCTTTCTAGGTCTTCTTCATTTCCCATTCCTGAAGTACAGAAAGACAAGACAGATCAATTTGTTGAATAGTCTAGTGTGACTTGTAGGATAAAAACATTTCATTGCACATTGATTGGTTGCCTTTTGCCTGTACCCTGACTGGGGCTGGGGATCGAGCCTGCAACTGAAGTATGTGCCCTTGACCACGACGATGCTCTTATCACTGAGAAAAACCATCTAGGGCTGTACCTTGGCTTTCTGCAGCACCCGTCCTTGGTTGGAGGTTACGATGGATGGACTCCTCTTCCTCAGCTCAGAAACACAGTTGACAGGGAGAGGTTGCTCTGGAGGATTGTTCTGGGGTTTATTTGCAGTTTCCTGTTGATGACAAGAAATAATTACATAGGTGAAGTCTAGTGCTGTCTACCTCACCCAGCCTGCCCTCCAAAGAATGCATATAAAAGGCACTATACACACATACTAGCATCAAACAGGATGAGGGAGGAAGGCTTTGGAATAAGCTAATGACAGCTGAAATGACTGAACCCTCACTATATACTAGGCATTGTGTGGATTAGTTTATTGAGCCTTTGCAAGCCTATGAAGTAGGTACTATTAGTCATCTTATTGTAAAGATAAGAAAAGTAGGCAGGTCAAGTCACTGCTGAAGGTCACATGTCTGGGGAGCGGGAGAGCTAGGTTTCCTACCCCACTGTTCTTCCTATCTTTTTCTCTCCTGTATTCATTCTCATTTTCTACACTACCCTGAAATTTTCCAGGTGATTGCTTAGTACCTTACTGGATGTAGTTCCTTACAGGGGACATGTGAACAGCTTAGCTTGCAGGGAATTTAGAGAAAACTTTATCTCTAAAGGTCATGGAAAGAGTCAAAAGTGGAGGGAAAGTCTTTTGGAATGTGAACATCAGGGCCTACTGGTGGGAGGACGCAGCTGGGATGAGTTAACCACTTCTTGTCTGTCCACCAGCCCTCTGTGACTGTCCCTGGCCTTTAAGAAGCCTTTGCAAACCTATTGTCTGTGTCGCTAGGTAATGCATATATGTTTATCTTTGTTTAATCTCTTCTCGCCCCCACTCCCCCTTCTCTCTGAGAATCACCAGTTTGTTCCATTTCCATGCCTCTGATTCTATTTTATTCACCAGTTTATTGTGTCCATTAGACTTCTTACTCATTTATTTTGATTTTTAGATTCAATTGTTGATAGGTATGTATTTGTTGCCATTTTGTTGTTTATATTTTTGACCTTTTTCTTTTTCTTCTTCTTCCTCTTTTTAAAGAATACCCTTCCACATTTCATATAATACTGGTTTGGTTGTGATGAACTCCTTTAGCTTTTTCTTGTTTGTGAAGTTCTTTATCTGATCTTCAATTCTAAATGATAGTTTTGCTGGGTAGACTAATCTTGGTTGTATATTATTCTTTATTTCAGTCAATGTATTCTTTATTTCTGACTGGTCCTTTTCCATTTTTTTTTTTGGAGGTTTCTAGAAGATTCTTGAGTAACCTTACGACTGTGGTTTTGAACTCTAACTGCAGTGCTTTGCTTTCTTCCCTTTCTTTCATTTGTGACATGTTTCTTTGTCTCCGCATTTTGGCTGCTTCACTTTCTATGTATTGGGTAGAGCTACTATGTCTCCTTGAGTTGGTAGAGTGGCCTTATGTACTAGGTGTTCTATAGGGCCCAGTGGCTCAGCCTCCCCAGTCACCTGAGCTGGGAGCTCCAGGTGCACCTCTTTGTGGGCTATGAGCACAGTCTTGTAGTTGAGACTTGACTGCTGTTAGTATCACTGGGAGGAACTGATCTCCAGGCCAATTGGCTGTGAGGACCAGCTGCAACCATAGTGGGAGAGCTGCTGTGCAGGAGACACCTCTATGGAGCAGGACTTACCTCAGTGGGGCTTTGTTGCTCACTGAGTCTGCCCCTTGAGTGTGTTGCTTATGGATGTGTAGAGTTGTAATGTGGTATGGTCTGACAGTGACCACTAGGTGCACTGGCTTTTGAGTCTCTAGGGAGGTGCAAAGTCAGTCACTGCCTGGGGCCACCCAGCAGGAAGTACAGAGAGATCTGCACATTCCTCCTCTTTGTATTGGGTTTGGACGTGCCCAGACAAGGCCCAGCTGTGAAGCAAGTCAGGCTGGTGATGGTGCTGGGTCTTGGGCCTTTTATTGATAGGTTTGGTGCTCCCTGACCCAGCTATAGCTTGTTTGAGAGAATTTAGCCTGAACGAGGACAGGCCATTCATATGCAAAACCTGCTGCACACAGATTGGGTGGGACTTTAAATTGCATGAGGCGGGGTCTTAGGGAATCACCAGGATGGAGCAAACAGACATGGTGCCAGTCAGCCCTGGGATCTACTGGGGAGGTCCCAGCATAGGAACAATGATCCCTGCGAGCACCTCCATCTGGGGGAAAGCGGCCCCTGAGTTCCTGCCATGAAGCCAGACAATCTACTTCCTCCTCGTATGTGTCTGTGTTCCCCAGAGCCTCACCCTGGTAGTAGAGCTCAGAGGAAGCAGGACCTTGTAAGTTTAGTTCCTGGTGCTGGCCTTTCAAGAGGAATAGCTGGGTCTCCAGCAGCCTCTGTGTTACTGAGCCCCAATCTGCACTGGTTTTTACAGCCTGTATTTCTTACTGCCTGTAGGGACTTCTTTTCCCAGCTCTGGGACCTTGGGCTAGGGTTCTGGTGTGGGGTTGGGACCCCTGTTCTTCTGGGCAGCCTCCACAGAGGTGATCTCCCTCCTGATTAAAAAAGCAGCACACGCGGGTGCCGGACCAGCCCGTTCTGTGCCTCTGCACCTCCTACGAGTCTCAGTGTGCTTTCTTCTTCTCTAGTTGTAGGACTTCCATTCAGCCAGCTTTCCAGCAATTCTGGATGATGGTGGTTCTGTATTTTAGTTGTAATTTTGATGTGGTTTGGAGGCGGTGAGTATAGGCGTCTACCTACGCCGTCATCTTCTGGAAATCCTCCTAAGCTCTTAATTTTTAAGTAAGGTTGGAAATGCCCCATGGAGAGGAAATGTAATGTGGGAGAAACAGCCCTAACTTCCTAGTCATAGGGTGTGGTCTGACCAGGCAGCTGTTATCTTGGACAATAATAAGATGAAAGTTCTCAATGATAACTTGCACTTATCAGACAAATTACTTCATTCCTCTGAGTCTTAATTTCCTTGTCTGAAAGCAAGTAGAACATTTATTCATTTGAAACATTTATTGTATTCCTACTATTTTTCAGCATATGTAAAGGGATAGGGCTATTATGATAAAAAAATACAGTCCAATTCTTTTTATTTTATTTTTAATATTTTTAAAAAATTGACTTCAGATTGGAAGGGAGAGATAGAAACATCAATGATGAGAATAATTGATTGGTTGCCTCCTGCATGCCCCTACTGGGGCTTGAGCCTGTAACCCAAGCATGTGCCTGACCTGGAATGTAACTGTGACCTGGTTCATAGGTCGATGCCCAACGACTGAGCCATGCCAGCTGGGCCCTACAGTCTAATTCTTAATAAAAATCCCAGTTTCCTTGTCTGTCAAATGGGGTGAATACGCATAGTACTATCTCATAGGACTGCTGTGAAGACTATGTGAGATAATACAGGGTAAGATGGTGTGGTAATTGGTTAACACAAGTTTGTTATTCCTATTCAAAAATATTATCAGTAACCTTAAGGCCACTTCTAAGACTGCATTCAGGATACAAAGTCAAATAAATGGCAGTGCGTCAGTGGAGAGAACACAGGCCAGAGAACTTGTGCGAGAGTCCCCTTCCTAGCTGTGCCACCAATGGCATGTCCCTTAGGGCCTCTTTTGTTATCTGTAAGTGAGCATAACTCCTAGCCCCAAAGGATGAGCAAGATCTGTAGCATGTGAGGGCATTAGGAGCAGCTACCCCTGGTGGAGTAGGGAGTGGACTCACCGCACTCTTGTTCTTGCTGCCTATGGAGAGTCCCAGGGCTGGGCCCCCTGCCAGAGACCTCTGTAAGCGCTCCTTCACAGCCACCAGCTTCAGTTCCAGGTCGATCCGGTGCTCTTCCTTCGCCCGACACTGAGCTTCCAGTGTGGCCACGGCCTCCTGCAGAACCTTTAACTTTGCTCCTGTTTCCAAAGACATTGATGAGAAACAGCTGAGCCTGGCCTGCAGCATCAAGCAGTTTGGCAGGGCCTCAGGCCCTCGTCTGCCCCTCCTGAGGACCTTTCCTATCCTCAGTCCTGGTTAAGAGGTGGACTTTGGGCCTGGGGTAGTGTGTTTTTTACCTTCCCAATACCCATTTCCCCATCTTCTAGATACAGAACCCGGCTTTTCCCCCTGGGAAACCACATTTCCTCCATTATTATTTACTAGAGGCCCAGTGCACAAAATTCGTTCACTTGGGGTGGTCCCTCAGCCTGGCCTGTGCCCTCTCACAGTCCGGGACACCTCGGGGGATATTCGCCTGCTGGGACCGAGCTGAAGCTGGCAGTCAGATATATCTCTCACAGTCTGGGGCTCTCGCACTCCAGGACTCTTCGCTCCTCACTGCCTGCCTGCAGCGGAGGTGGCAGGAGAGGCCATGAGCCCGGCTTCTGGCTGAGTGGCGCTCCTCCTATGGGAGCACACTGACCATCGGGGGCAGCTCCTTCATTGAGCATCTGCCCCCTGGTGGTCAGTACACGTCATACAGACCCGTCGTTCCACCGTTCGGTCTATTTTCATATTAAGGTTTTATTATATAGGATAGTTTGGATGGGTGTTACTCAATCCTAGTTCAAGGGGTTGGCACATAACTTAATCCTGGCCCATAATCCTATCTCAATCAGGGTCACAGTGATTGGCTTAGGGGTCAAAGTTGGTCAGAGTGAAGTGTTTGTGGGGGCCACTAGGAAGAGAAGTTTTCTCTGCTGGGGTGGCTGAGAGGATTAGGTGAGGGCTGGAGAGAATGAAACAATGTAGAGGAAGGCCAAAGCAAGAGTTGGAGAAAAGTACTTCCTGGTGACATCATTTAAGTCCTTGGACCTTGATATACCTGATTGTTCAGTTTTTCAAGTGCGTTTTTCTTTTTTTCATTACTACGCCAGTTTAACTTTGGTTTCTGTTCCTTGTAACCAAGAGACATAGAGCTTTACATTAACCAGGGGTTCCTACTAGGATTTTGCTGCTTATTCAGTTTAACCCGACATATCTATATTAGAGCCTTCTTGGTACGAAGAGCTATCTATGTTGGGCCTTACTATGTTTAAAAATTCGTCCATGTTTGCCCTGAGGGAGGCTGCACTGGAGGGTTTTCTAGTACTGGTGGGTTCTTTTCATTCATTCAGTTGTTCATTCAGTAAATACATATTGCATGCTCGCTATGTACTAGGTGCTGTCCATCATCCCCAGCACCTGGACCTATGCTCAAATAGCCATGCTCAGCAGCCCTCTGTGAATGAATGAGTTAATGTGGGGTTCAAAATGATCTTTTATTTCTCTAATTCTAAGGGACACGCTGTTTGTCACATTTTAACGTTTCTAAAATCAGAGTGCATCTTACACATTTTTGCGATGCTTTTTTTATCCCTTTACCCCCAAAGCAGTTATCAAATAGGTGGCCTTCCATTAGTCAGGAGGATGATGATGGCGGTGGTGGCGGTGGTGGTGGTGGCGGTGGCGGTAGTGGTGGTAGCGATGATGATGATGAAAAGGAGGAAGGAGGGAGAAGCTCACCTGTCTTGGGTAAGAAACCAGGTGATCTGTTCTAGGGAAAGGCCAAGCCCTCCAAGAGCGCTCAGGACCACACCATGTAGGTACCTGGATTGTTCCGAATGGCATCCTTTAGCGCCCTCTTTTCTTGCCGCAGTGCCATCAGCTCTGTCCGGATTGTCTCTTTTTCTTTCTCCAGCTTCTCTTTTTCTACCAGGTACCTCCGGGCATCCTCCTCAGCTCGGTTCTTACCGTACTTGTATTGATTGGCACCTGCAGAGTTAGGAGGCAGGAAAAGGGCCTCAGTTCTGACCTCTGAGAGGGCATTTGGATGGTGTTAGCATCTCTTTCAGCCTCCACTTCTCCATCTATAAAAATGGGGATATTTAGAGCGATATCCCTCGATATAATTAATGTGGCTGCTCAAAGGAAGCAAGGAGCAAAAGGGAGGTAGTAGAGCTCAGGGGCGAGGAGCAAGGCCTTTGGGACCAGACAAAGGTTTGCATTCTCTTTTGCCCTTTATTGGTTGTGTGACATCAGGCAAAAGAGAATAGTGATGTTTTTGTGTCTTTCCCTCAGCTATAGTTTCCTCATTTGTAAATGTGGATATTGATCAAATTTATCTCTCAGCATTGTGGTAGGTTTAAAATGAGATAATTCATGAAAAGTACTTAGTGTAGTACCTGTCAAATAATAAGTGCTTAGTAAAGGTTAAATAATAATAATAATAATAATAATAATAATAATGTAAAACTAATTTTGTAATGTATAACACACTTTGGTTTCAAAAGGGCATATTTTATAGTCAACTGTCAGGTATGTGTAAGACAAGGAGGCTGGTAGATATAACTCTGATCCATAGAGAATCAAGACCTTGGGCTAAAGTCAGGCATTGCCCATTTTATTACTAGGAAATGGTGGGGGTAGAGAGGGATCTAGTAGTCTACTAGGGCTCTACGTTATGATGATGGACAAAAACAACAAATAGCTCGGTTGCATGGCTCAGTGGTTGAGTGTTGACCTATGAACTGGGAGATCACAGTTTAATTCCCTGTCAGGGCACATGTTGAGTTTGCAGGCTAGATCCCCAATAGGGGGTGTACAGAAGGCAGCCGATCAATGATTCTTTCATCATTGATGTTTCTATCTCTCTCTCCCTCTCCCTTCCTCTCTGAAATAAATTAAAAAATATAAAACAAATAAATATAGCAAAAGTTTATTGAGTATTTACTTACTACTGGGCCACTTACATGCATTTCCATTTCCTTCTCATAAAAACTGACTATTGCCCTAACCAGTTTGGCTCAGTGGATAGAGCGTCAGCCTGTGGACTGAAAGGTCCCAGGTTCGATTCCGGTCAGGGGCATGTACCTTGGTTGTGGGCACATCCCCAGTAGGAGGTGTGCAGGAGGCAGCTGATCGATGTTCCTCTCTCATCGATGTTTCTAACGCTCTAACCCTCTCCCTTCCTCTCTATGAAAAATCAATAAAATATATTTAAAAAACAAACAAACAACCCCCCCAATTGACTATTATTAGCTCTATTTTATTGTTGAGGAAACAGGCACAGAGAGGTTAGATCTTACTGTTAATGATGGCAGAACCTAGGTTTGAACCCATGTACACCTAACTCCAGGGTCCATGCCAGGTAATACTGCTCTAGCTGGGGCAAGGCCATAGTCAAACCTCTCAGGGAAATTTTATGTACTAGTAGGTTGTTGCTACAGTCAGCCACACAAGGTCCTTTGTAAGTTGGTGGGGTGTGGAGTGATTCCCATGATTTACTGATAATTGTGTGGGTCTTGTCTGTCCAGTTCTTGTAGAGATTGCAGTGATTGCCCAATGACTCATGCAAAAATCAGTTCCTGCCACAAATACCCTGCAAGTCAAACCAGATCATAAATAAAGCATGGAGGGCAGAGAAGGGGACCCCTACTCCCTCCAACTCTCCAGATAGACAATGGCATGTCAGGGGAGCTGGCTCCCAGACGTTTGAATTTTATAGACTGGTAAAATCAAGAAAATGGGTAGACCAACAAAGGGTTGTTGACATAACAGAAAAGGCTCTTAAAAATCCCAACTACCATCTAATTATTTCAAACATTTTATGAAATAAATAATACTGTAACACCCCCAGAGTTGGGAGAACACAAATGCAGAATAAAGTAGTCATTGACATGGAATAGATTTAGATTTATGGAAAACGTCTCGCACTGTGCTTATTTTTATCATTTCAATTGCAGATGAGGGAAATCTTCCTTAGGGTCTGAACCAGTGAGTGGACTCACCCTTGGGAGTCCTGCCCTGGTCTGCCTTACTATGTTGATGCCAGGGAGAATAGCTTATCTCACACCCAACTCTGTAATCCTTGAGTCACTAAAATGGTGGTGAAGAAGCAAACTAGATTGTTGCAAGGAGCTATAATTCTGTGGGCCTCCTAGTAGTGGTGATAAAGTATTTGTCTCAGAACTGCCCAAGTATCTTCCAGAAAAATCCAGGCTTCCATAGTGGAGGGGAAAATAAGGAATGTTTAACTAGTGTAACTAATGCATTAATGTAATATGTATCAGTGCTTCTTTCCTTTTTATTGCTGAATAGTATTCCAGGTGATTTTTTTAAAAAAATTAAATATATTTTTATTGATTTCAGAGAGGGAGAGGGAGAGAGAGATAGAAACATCAATGATGAGAGAGGATCATCGATTGACTGCCTTCTGCATGCCCCTACTGGGGACTGAGTCTGCAACCCAGGCATGTGCCCTGACCAAGAATTGAACCCAGTGACCTCCTGGTTCCTGGGTCGATGCTCAACCACTGAGCCACACCCGGCTGGGTGCAGGTGATCTTAAAAGGAAAGCCTCAACCCTGACTGGGTTGGCTCAGTGGGTAGAGCATCGGCCTGCGGACTGAAGGGTCCCAGGTTTGATTCCAGTCAAGGGCATGTACCTTGGCTGCGGGCACATCCCCAGTAGGAGGTGTGCAGGAGGCAGCTGACCAATGTTTCTCTCTCATCGATGTTTCTAACTCTCTATCCCTCTCCCTTCCTCTCTGTAAAAAAAATCAATACAATATATTTTTTTAAAAAAAGAGGAAAGCCTCTGTTGTTTCTGATACGTCAGCTGTTAATCTTATTGGGGATCCTTTGTAAGTGACAAATAGATTTCTCTTCTACTTTCAAGGTTTTCTCCTTTTGGCTTTAGCATTTTGACCATGATGTGTCCTTTGTGGATTGCTTTGCTTTTATTTTACTTGGACTTCACTGGTTCCCTGGATATGTCAATAATGTTTTTCAATAAACTTGGCAAGTTTTCAGCCATTATTTCTTTTAATATGTGTGTGTGTGTGTATATTTATGCTTCTTTCTCTCCTCTCTTTTTAGTACTTTCTTTATGCGTATAGATTTCATATAAAGTCTAGATTTCTGGTCTCTCTTGAATAATTGGCACTGCTGTGTGGGGGCCATCAGCTGGAGCTTAGCGGCCACTCCTGAGCACTCCAGTTTCCTACAGTCTCTCCTACCCCACTCCTTGTTGTTTCTCCTCTGAGGCCACATGCAATCTGCCCTTCATCACTGTATTTATGATGTGGTTTTTCTTATGGTAGAGTATTTTCTTACACCTCAATTCACTCATTTATTTACCTGCCTGATCCCTGGAGGAAAATGATTTTGAGACTCCCTCTACTCATGGGCTGCTCCCCACCCTTCCCCCTCCCCCTTAGAACTCACTGGAGGCATGGCGCTTGACTTTAACCTGCGGATCCACTCGATGGGACTTCTCACTGCAGGAGGAGGCGTGGCGCTTCACGTGGGCACCAGTAGGACGTTCAGGCTCCTCATCCTGGGAGGGAGATGGAGGAAGAAGATGAAGTGCAGGTAGGCCCAGAGTCATCAACATGGGTATATTCTGGTCCGTGCTCGGTGGGTGAGTGCCATGGGAACTCTGAGATCTTGGCTTTACATTTTTAAACTTGTGTGGCACTCAACAGTTTATAAACCACCTTCACTAGCAGTATATTATTGGATCCTCCTACCATTCTGTGAGGTGGGGGCAGCAGAAGATAGCCCTAAATTGGAATATGTGCAGAGAGGAAAATTAAGTCTGAAAAGATTATGGGTGACATATTTGATTTATCATAGATATTTTGTCCTCTTCTTATTTCAAAGTATCGTTTAAGTTTTCTGAATTGTTAAAAAAAACTCATGGATGACATCTGCCAATGATAGAAGTTACATAGATTGACTATACATTTGTGCATGAAGAGTATTAAGAACACTCAGAATCTGTCAAAGCTCAGGAACCACGAGTGGAATATGATAATAATCTATAATAATAAAAGCGTAATATGCTAATTAGACAGGATGTCCTTCTGGGATGAAGCCGGGGCTGCAGCTGTGGGATTGAGTCAGCCGCGGCTGCGAAGGCCTACTCTTGCACGAGTTTCATGCATTGGTCCTCTAGTGTAATATAATAGTGATTTCAGTAACAGCAGTGCGGTTTACTTTTCTGTGTAAGAACTTCCTGTCCAGGCCCTGTGCTAAGTTCTTTCCTTAAAATATTTCAATTAGCTCTTGCAATAGTCCAGACAGTTAGGTTTTATCATATCCGTGTGAAGCCCAGAAGTGAAGTCCAGAGAAGTGAAGCCCAAGGTAACTCAGATTGAGCCCTGAGTCCAAAGTTTGCTCCTTTGAGTATTAAGCTCTTGCTCCTAAACTCTGCACCTGAGAAAGATCTCAAGCTGCACCCCTTGGTTCATCTGTGTCAGAAAGACCATGCAAAGGGAGTCCTAGAGGCGTGACCTCAGGGTGTGACCTAGCACTGCCCAAGGCAGGGGTCCCGATGCGCGTCTGCTTTCCTTGGCAGCTTGGTTCCCCCCTCTCCCCTCGCTATGGGGCCTGACTCTGCCAGCATCTGACAGAATATAGGTTTCTGGCTCTCTATGGAGGCTGCTCCCCAGCAGGAGCAGTCTGGGTTGTGTGATGGCCGCGGAGGCCTCACTGTAATTAATGAGCTGACATCTCCTCGGTTTAGTGAGCAAGACAAGGAGACTTGGTCCTGGGAGCTGAAACCCAGACTGTGGATGCCACCAGGTGAAGGCCCACAGGTGTGGCCACCCAGTTATTGCCTCTGCCTCCAGACACCACTGAATCAGCAGCCTTAGTTCACAGAGTGTTAAAGGGCGGAGAGCCCAACACCTGGCTCCAACTGGAATCATGCTTTCCAGTGTCCAGAGCCCTTCCTTGTCTTGATCTGGGAGCTTTTCACTGTACCACCCAGCCTCCTTTCCAGGGATTCCGCATCCTGCGCCTCATCCCTCCCCTCCCAGCTGCTGGTTAAATGAAAACAATCTCTCCGAGGCAAAGGGAAAAAGGAGTACCATCATGTGCTGCATGATGATGTTTCTGTCGAAGCATATACAATGGTGGTCCCATAAGATGATAATGGAGCTGAAAATGGAGCTGATGCCCAGTGACATCCTAGCCGTCCTAACATTGTAGTGCATTGCTCAGTGTTTGTGGTGATGTTGGTATAAAGAAACCTATTGTGCTGCCAGTCTTATAAAAGTATAGCACCGCCCTAGCCAGTTTGTCTCAGTGGATAGAGCAGTTGGCCTGTGGACCAAAGGGTCCCGGGTTCAAGTTCAGGCAAGGGCACCTACCTTGGTTGTAGGCACCTCCCCAGGGCACATGCAGGAGGCAACCAATCAATGTGTTTCTCTCACATCGATGTTTCTCTCTATCTTTCCCTCTCTCT
>NW_006292696.1:768739-769192 GCF_000327345.1 Myotis davidii | reverse complement strand
GGGTGAGGATAAACCAAAAAAAAAAAAAAAAAAGTATAGCATGTACAGTTATGTACAGTACATAGTACTTGATGATAACAAATAACTATGGCACTTGTTTATGTATTTGCTATACTTTAAAAAAATTTATTATACTTTTAAATGTTATTTTAGGGTGTACTCTTCCTACTTATAAAAAAGTGTGCTGTAAAACGGTATACCGTGTTACACCTGCAGCAAGCAGCCTCATACATCTGGTGTTTGCTGTCTCTTGATTGCATCATTTTCTCTTGTGCTTCATTGATTTCATGTTGTTTTGTACAGTAACATGCTGTACAGACGTGTAGCCTAGGAATAGTAGGCTACACTATGTAGCCTAGGTGTGTAGCTGTACCAGCTAGGTTTGTGATAAGTTCACTCTATGATGTTCGCACAAGGTCGAAATTGCCTAAGGACGCATTTCTCAGGATGTAT
>NW_006292696.1:755980-768227 GCF_000327345.1 Myotis davidii | reverse complement strand
AGCTACGAAGTGGCCTTTGTAGCCGAAACCGGTTTGGTTCAGTGGATAGAGCGTCGACCTGCGGACTGGGGGGGTCCCGGGTTCCATTCCGGTCAGGGGCATGTGCCTGGGTTGCGGGCACATCCCCAGTGGGAGATGTGCAGGAGGCAGCTGATCGATGTTTCTCTCTCATCGATGTTTCTGACTCTCTGTCTCTCTCCCTTCCTCTCTGTAAAAGAATCAATCAAATATATTAAAAAAGAAAAGAAAAAAGAAGTGGCCTTTGCCATGTTGCTGGGTGGCCTTTGCTATGTTGCTCGATCGTACCTGCATCTTTTCGTAAGGGACATCGTCGTAGACACGGGGCTCAGGCCACTGATCCTGGCAGGATCTTGCATATCTAGAAGATACAAGGTCTGATGGTGACGGCACTCTGCAGCTTCCAGTGCTTTCCCGTCCCCTCTCTCATTTGGTTCTGGCAGCAGCTCATAGTGGGCACTGGAAGGTTAGTGATACAACCATTCCAGGCAGCACTGGGCCATTGCTGTGTTCAGGGCTTTCTAGGCAGAGACCCACGTGCTTCTCATAACCCAGGAAACAAGTAATGCATCACCTCCATTATATAAGCTAGAAAACAGAGGGCCCAGACCGGCAAGGAACCATCCGAACTGATGACTGTGATAGAGCTGAGATGCGAACCTAGCTCTTCTAGCACCAAACTCCACGTAGCAGCCCCGTGCCTGCCCGCCCAGGGACTTGAGGGTGTGAGAGCCTAAGGTTCCAGCATGCGAGCAGAGCCCATGTCACTATAGAAAAGGACTTCTCCACTTTTGCTCACTCCATCCAAGGCTTCCCCGACCCTGGGCCGCCTCCTTTAGCCCGCTCACTCCTGCTGCTGGAAGAGGAACGCACCCACTCTGACTTCCCAAGGGAACAGAGCCCTCCTCAGCCTTCCCGCCCAGTGCTCAGGGCTGGACTCCAAGCCTCTGAGAGGGAGCCGAGACGGGAAAGGTCCTGGGCGGCTGTGGGCTGTGGGGTGCCGGCTCTTACAGGAAGGAGTTGCGCCCGGCGCTGACGATGCTGGTCAAGGTCTCCACGTCCACGTAGTCATAGTGCAGGGCCTCGGGAGTGACTTTGGAGCCCATCTCCACCAGCAGCAGCCCCAGCCAGCGGCCCATGTCCTCTGAGCAGCTTGCCTGAAGGAGCGGAGGCAAAGCTGAGTTCACTTTGGCTGCTGCTCACGTCACTCAACCCGATATTTATACAGTACCTGTTATGTACCCAAAACTTGGGGATCCAAGAAGAACAAGGTTAGAACACATCCAGGAATCCAAATAGTCCCCCCCCCCCGGCCCTCCCCTCAGTTCAGGTCTCTGCTCATTATCCTCTGAGTCCTCCTGACCATTTAGATATGAGAACGTTTGAGTCTTCCTGAATTGTCTTAAAAAATACTTTTCACTAGAGGAAGCTATTTCTTACATAACCCAATCATATTATTTCTTGTATCATAATCGCCAATTATTTACAGGAAGATCGGCAAGAAATTGCTGGTCAACTAAATGCATACTTATGTTAGTTTTCATTGGAAGAGCATTATTATAAAATCAACTTAGCCCATACATGCTACATTTGAATGAAAAAAGGACGCTTGTTGCCAGAGAGCTCTGTGTATAATTTAAGAGGAATAAGAGACCCATCTTAAACTATCAAAAATAAAAGTGAGTTACTGAAGTAATATTTCTTGAACTTAAGAACCGAGAGAGGCAGTGGGCACTGGGCAAAGAAAACAAGACCAAGGGGCTGGTTTTAGTTCTAGGATGAGACCAAGAGGCCACTGACCCTCGGTGGAGCCTTGGACAAAGCACTTGGTTGCCCTGGCCTCAGTTTCCTTATCTGTAACGTAAGGGGGTAGTTGTTAACATCTTCCTCCAGGGTTAACATTTTAAAATCTAAATAGCCAAAAGATTGACACAAAGAGAGGCCCAAGACAAAAAGCCAGCACCCAGGCCATCGCTCCCTTTACTCCCACCACCAGGGGCCTCTGGACTCTCTTCTCTCACCTCCAGGATGGCCACCTCCTGCCGGTTGCGCAGGATCCTGAAGGCAAATGGGTGTCTGGGCCCAAAGCCTGGGGCCACCTCACAGCCCCCGAGGGCAATGGCATTCACGTGGGTCAGGAGGTCTGTGCGGTCCTTGTGGAAATACAGAGTGTTGCACTTGATGCGGCACCAGCGTTCCTTCCAGCCGTGGTTCACCATCACGTTCAGGTAGCCTGGGAGGGGAGAGTGCAGTGTGGTGGAGGGTGCCCCAGGGCCACAGCGCCTGGACAGCCCTTGTACTCTAGCTAGAAGGCCTTCCGATCAGCTCTCTCCTGGCCTGTGATCTCGGGGCATCCTCTTCTCTTTCTGAGTTTCAGTTTCCTGTCTGCGAAATGGGGACTGGTAATCACATCTGCACTTCTCCGCACAGCCTTTGGACCACCCCAAGCTTGACGAAAAGGGCAGGGACTGCTATATACAATGAACAAGGGACACAACTCTCTTTCTTGCCTTTCCTCTCCCTAAAATAATGGATCATGCTGACCCCTGGTGGCAGCATGTGGGAGTAAAAGCATCTAACCAAGATAAAGAATTATAAAATGAGGGCAGTACAGTCCTGTGACCCATGGGTTTAGAAATCCCTCTGCTTACAAACTATTTCTGTATAGCCAGGCGCCTTTATACTATTCTTCCAGGGTTAGAGCATTATTGTATATCTAAAATATATGATTTTTTTAATTGAATTCCAGCACATGGAACACTGCATTTAAATGAGCAGAATAATACGCTTTCCCTCTCAAACCACTTTTAACTCACATTGAATGCATTTATAATGAAAAGTACCTAAATATTTTTTATACACCTCGTATGTTATATGCTGGGAAATAAGACACTCTCCTCTCGTCATAGTCCGAGACCTAGAGACAGGTAATAACTGGAATTAAGGTCACAGAAATATGGGAGTCAGTTGGCTTTTCCTTCTGCTGAGTGTCAGGTTCTCATGGGAGAGTAGAGATGGGAGGACATGGAAAACTGATGGGGTGGGGGTTAGCTATCCAGTGGCAGGATTCTCTCCTCTGTCCTGGGGGCAAGGTGGATGAAGCCTGGAGGGTCTCTTGGATTGGCCCCAGGGGCCCGGTCAACTGGGTCTGAATTCCCCAGTGAATGCCTAGTATGCCCAGGACCCACCACAGCACGGAACCGCCTCTTCGGTGGAGGACATCGGCAGGTCATCGGCCAGCGCCTTCCTCTTGGAGAAGCTGATGATGCGGGTGATCTTGCGGCCTGCAGCCCTGCTCATCGAACCCTTCAGCTCTGCCAGGCTGCTCTTCTTCCCTTTGCCTGTTGCTGCAGAGATGGGTCAGGGGAGGGGAGGGAGACCCATGACCCAGGTCTACCCACCCCTCGCCTTCCCAGAGGCCTCGCCCACAGCTCCAGGTGTGGGCAGGCCAGGTCACCTCACCCAGGTCTCCAGAGTGGTCAGGACCTGCTCTGCACTGCGTGCATGTGGCAAGCCCCCGCCCCTCCCGGCTCTGGCATCCCTACCTGATCCCCCACAGGCTCCTACCGTGTTCGCAGGCCTCTCTGCGGCCAAGGGTGGAACAGTTATCGCTCATGCCCAGGCTGTCGGAGTCTGAGGTCTGCTTCTCTTGGGATAACCTCTGGAGAAGGACACAGACAGCCCCGCATCAGAGGGCCTCTTGTTGGTTCAGTCTCCCCCAGACGCCAGCTCAGGAGGATTAGCTAACAAATATTGGTCAGCAACAGTTATGTACTTGATGCCATACCAGGTATGGGGGTAGACCATGATGACTTCGAATAGTTGTGTCTTTGAGATTCTCACCGTCTATTTGAGGAGCAAGGCAACTAATTATAACACATTGAGATACATGTCCTAGGAGTTTGGACCAGGTGACAAAGATCTGGGAAGATATTTAAATGGGAGACTAATGTCCTGGTAATGCAACCAGATCAGCAAGTTGGCTCCCGTGGCATCATGGGGGATGTGGTAAGAGGGAGCAAGACTGGAAGCTGAAGAGCTACTTAAGAGAGTGTCCTCCTGGGCAAGGTGAGACTGGGTAACAGGATGAGCCAAGATGACAGTGAGGATGGAGAAAAATAGATGAATTGGCATTTTAAAAAGTCATGACAGGTCATGTGAGTGCCTACTGGGTACAGGCTCCCTATCTGAAAGTGTAACTCATCGAAGAGTTGTTGTAGAAATTAAATTGGGTAATACATGCAAAGCATTTAGAACAATGTTGGCCCTGCAGTCACATTCTATAACTGCTAACCGGTATTACATCATGTCAGACCCTTGTATGTGGGTCTTAAACCTTCCCCTAGGATTTGGGGCTGAGTCCCTTTATCACCCAGAGTACTGGGCAGAGAATAGACACTAGCACGTTTTTTTCCAATGGTCCGACCAACTACTAAGTGAGTGCTTCACTCATGTCTCAATGGGGCACACTCTGACAGACAAATACAATTTTGTCATGGCTCCTCCATTCGAACGTAACCACTCCTGTCCTGGCAGAGTTAGTCACTCCGTCCTCTGGCTTGTGCTGCACCTTGGATATAGGCATTCACTCATTGGTTAGAAATTTATCGAGTGCTTACTGTGGGGCCAGCTCTGTACTGGGCACTCCTGGCTTGTGTGACACCTCTGTGGGTGCCTGCTTCATCACCAGCCCAAGTGTCCCCCCCGCTTCCCCCCCGGGAAGAGCCTGTGCTGAGCCCCCACTGCCTGGCCCAGAGGAGACTCGTGGAGACAGCTGTACCTTGTCCAGGTCCAGTTTGCACAGGAGGACTGGGGATCTGGGCATGTCTGCCCCCTCGGCCCCTGTGATGGGCTTGCTCACCTCTCGGATGACCTGTGGGGAGGACACACAGCTGTGAGCAGGTGGGCAGGGATGCTGTGGAAGCAAAAGGAAGAATGGGGTCTGTGTGGCCAGGGCCACTGAGCAGAGAGGTTGGGACCACTGGACAGAAGAGACAGGTTGATGCGGCTTCCTGCCACATGTGTGGGCACATCAGGGTTTAAAGAAGCTTTCTCCTGTATCTGTCCCTCGAGTTGAAAAGGTATGGGGCTGAGAACCAAGAGGCTTAGCTTCTAGACCTTGCTCCATTGCTAATGAATGTGTGGCCTTGAGAAAGCCACTTGTCTGGGCCCCAGTTTCCCCATCTGTAACGTGGGTTATAACTTCATTACGTTGTCTGAGGACCAGCGAGATGACGGGTGTGAAGGGCCACGTGAACTGGGCTGCCCTGCACAAGGGTGAGAGACTCACTTCTGTTGACTGTGTTGGACATTTACAACAGCCTGGGGGACAGCCAGGGTTATTGCTTCTATTTCAAAGATATGGACACTCCAGACGCCAAGGCATTTGCCTCCTCATCCAAGGTCACACAGCATAAGCATCCAGATCATGTTAACACAGGTCACCATTTGTGGTTTACAAAGTCAGGTGACTTTGCATGGAATAGCCCATTGTATCCCCGCAGCAGCCCTGTGGGGCAGGGACCACTGTGGTCTCTAAGTTACTGATTAGGACAGTGATGGCGAACCTATGACACGCTTGTCAGAGGTGACACGCGAACTCATTCTTTTGGTTGATTTTTCTTTGTTAAATGGCATTTAAATATATAAAATAAATATCAAAAATATAAATCTTAGTTTTACTATGGTTGCAAATATCAAAAAATTTCTCTATGTGACACGGCACCAGAGTTAAGTTAGGGTTTTTCAAAATGCTGACACGCCGAGCTCAGAAGGTGCGCCATCACTGGATTAGGATGATGAGGCGCCAAGAGGCGGAGCCATGGTTGCCTGCCCTTAACCTCTGGGCCAATGGCCTCCCAAACCGGATGTTAAGACAGGCCTCTGAACTCCCAGTCTAGGGCTTCTTTCTCTGACCCACCTGCCCCGTGAGGGCAAAGGCTCCACTAGCAGTCAGGTTCTCCCCTCCTTTCCTTCCTGAGACAAAGGCAGTAAAGAGAAACACTAAACATGGAGTGGGGTGAGGGGTGGGAGAGCTGGTTATCACAGGAAGGAAGGGAGAATGGGGAGGGAGGGGTTTGGTTTCTTTGTTCCAGCAGGAAGATCACAGTTGGAGAGAAAAAGGTGTCAGAGTGAAATGCCGGTTGGAGGGCCCTGTGAAAGGGACTGGGGGTGCTGCCTTCATCATCATGGCATATTATCACTGATAATTACTGAGCACGTACTGCCTGACAGATACTATGTCAAATGCTCTCTAGAATTCTTACAAGAACCATTAATCAGGAGGAAACAGAAGCGAAGTCATTTGCAGGTCACACAGCCACTTAGGCCTGGGACTTGAACTCAGGTTTGTGTGTCACCCAAGGCCTCCCTCATCGTCACTATGCCACCCTACCTATGGCCTTTGGTGTAGATTTCCCTGTTAGCTTCTAATCCTGGCCCCCACCACTTGGCCGTGTGGTCTTTGGCAAGTCACATAATTTCTCTGTGCTTCAGTTTCCTCATCTGTAAAATGGAAACAATAATGGTTCCATTGCAAAGAGTAAATGCGGTCATGTGTGTAAAGCTCTTAGGACAATAGATGGCACACAGTAGGCCCAGGACATGCTGACTCTAATGGTTCTGTGCAGCTGCAAGATGCAGAAGCTGGGCCACAGTGGACGTTTCAAGGATCCACATTTCACCTAAGACAAGGATGGAGTTTTCCTTTTTTAAAAGAAAAAAAGGATTAGCTTATCTAGTGGTCAAATCAGCTTCCTTCGTAGATATTAAGCTCCCCATTCCAGGAGGTGCATCAGTGCAGGCTGGACAAGCCCTCAGCAGGGACGTGAGGGTGGTGATTCAGATGATGAGAAGAAACACAGGCCTCCAGCCTGAGGTCTGTCTCCTGGAGATGCCCGAGGCCCATTTCCACACAGAAGCCCTCGCCATGCACAGGCATCAGCCCCCTCCCTGGAGCAAAGCCTGCTCTTCCAGGGGCAGAGGCCCACCCCACTGAGAGCTGGTCCTGGGAAAGAGAGGGAGGAAGGGAGGGCAAGTAGGGCAGGTGGAAGGGGGGCACAGCTCCCGGTACCTTCAGCCACTCCTCAGCCTGCTCCCGGCTCTGCAGTGCTAGCACCAAGATCTCTGTAGCCCCTTGGGAGAAGCGCAGCTCATGCCTCTTGTGCCGGCTGTCCTTGGGCACGTAGATGACATTGCAGGCATCCAGTGCCAGCCTCAGATGTGGCTGCCGGTCCTTCGAGCTTTTATAACACTGGACAGGGAGAGAAGAGGTCGGGGTCTCCTGGAGTGGAGGGTAGAGGAGGGAGACACCCTTGCACAAAGGGGAGCTCTACTTAACCCACAGATATCTCCCCTCCCCACCCAGCCCAACTGTGGGTGCTACGTGAAGACAGGGGCTGGGGCTGTTCACCCCGGAGAAGAGAGGGGGTATCTTTGGGCAATCTTCAGATATCAAGGGCTACCGAGGGGCCTGGGAGGCACAGCTACTTATTAGGAAGAGATGAATTTTAGCACAGTACTAGGAAGACCGTTCTAGTCTAAAGAACTTCTTTAAAGAGAAGGAACAGG
Source organism: Myotis davidii (assembly GCF_000327345.1). Classification (NCBI taxonomy): domain Eukaryota; kingdom Metazoa; phylum Chordata; class Mammalia; order Chiroptera; family Vespertilionidae; genus Myotis; species Myotis davidii. The sequence goes on along the minus strand of NW_006292696.1, from coordinate 760,640 downwards.
CTGGCTTGGGAGGAAGTTAGCTCCTTGCTACTAATGGGCTACATGGTAGGAATGTGGGAGAGGGAATTCTAGCAGAGATAGAGGGTTGGGTTTGGGAAGTCAATAGTTTATCAATAATGATGATCACTTCCCAGTTCTTATTATGAGGCCAGCATAACCTTGATAGCAGAACCTGGCAATGACATTACAAAAAAGGAAATTTCTAGGCTAATCTCTCTCAAAGCAGTTGCAAAATATTAGCAAAGAGAATCCAGACATGTATAAAAAGCATACTGGGTCAAGACCAATTAGGGTTTATTCTAGGAATGCAAGAGTGGTTAACATTAAAAACCCAACCATATCATTCATCATGTTAACAGGGAAAAGGAGACCTACCACTTATCTCAATAGAAGCAGAAAAAGTGTTTCACCAAATTCTGCACCTTTTTATAACTCAACTCCTATACGAGGAATAGAAGGGAACTTCCTTAATGTGATAATACGGAACATCTACAAACAACCCACAGCAAAGAGCCTTGATGGTGAATGACTGAAACTTTTCCTTTGACATGTGGGCTGAGACAAGGATGCCCACTCTCACCACTTCTTTTCACATTGTGCTAGAAGGCCTAGATAGTGCAGTAAGTCCAGACAAATAGAGGGCATGCGGGGAGGAAAGAGTAAGTCGTGACTCTGGACTGATTCTGGACTGGGGTTAGCTTTTCACTGCTCCAGGGTGAGAAAAGGTCATGTTCAGATGAATGTATGTTAGGCAAGGTTTGTCAACAGACTTGGGTAGAAAGCTATTTTTTTTTTTCTGAAGTTATGTCCGTCCAATCTTATACTTTGGCCTTAAGGGTACATTTTCTGTTATGACATAATAGGGATGAGAGATGGCAAACTAAAAAAAACTAAGAAAGCAAGTGCTGCATGGGCTCAGTTTTGGAAAAAAACGATGTATGAAAATGAGGGTGGAAATATGTATATTGAAACTTAGGCCCAGCTGGTGTGGCTCAGTGGTTGAGCATCGATCTGTGAACCAGGAGGTCACAGTTTGATTCCCGGTCAGGGCACATGCCCGGGTTGTAAGCTTGATCCCCAGTGTAGGATATGCAGGAGACAGCCGATCGATGATTCTCTCTCATCATTGAAATTTCTATCCCTCTCTCCCTCTCCCTTCCTCTCTGAAATCAATAAAAATATATAACCCCCCCCACAACTTAACAGGCTTACCCTCTTTGGGACATGTCCACTCGAATCTTCTTTTTCAGTGAATTTTCTTTCTCCTAAACTCTAAGGGTCCCCATGAGACTTGCAGCCAGGGGAGCAATGGGCAGCTTGTCCTGGGCAACCCCCCAGAACCTGTCTCCAAGGCCCCCTTTTCTCTGACTCCGCAGTGAGCTGACAGCAGCCCGCCTGTGCTCTCTTCCTTCCCTAACGTTTCTGGAGAGCGAAAGCAGCCCGCCCAGGCTCTCCTGTTGCTTCTTCTATCCTAGGCCTTCCTGTTTCACTGTCCCCGCTTTAATAAACATACTCTAAAATAAATAAAAATCCCCAAAATGTAACAGTGGCTCTTGGTCAATGGGATTATAGATGGTGTTTTTAAAAATCATTTTCCACACTGTTTTGCTCTAGCTTTATAAACACTTTACTTGCATAATGAAAACATTGTTTTAAAGTGATAAAAAAAGTTTGTCTTTGGCAAAACCAACTCTTGGTAAAGTCTATGTCAGGTCTTCTAGTTTTTTTGTGTATGTGTGTTTTTTAAATTCTACTCCAGTGGCAGAGCACCAATCTTCAAAGCACCAGGCCTTGAGCCTCTGTGCACAAAGCAAGCCCAGGGTAACTGAGGCAGACATGCTCGCACACACACAGATACACACGCATGCACAAGTCCACGAGAGGCCGAGAGGAACACGCCTGTGCCCACTCACCAGGAGCTGGTCCTCCTTGATGACGGTCAGCTGCTTGGCCCACTGCCCAAAGCGCTTCTTCCGCAGCAGGAAGGCACATATCCTGCAGTCCCTCACCAGGTGCATGGAGGCCTCCTCGGAGGGCCACTGGTGCGTGGGCTGCAGCCCCTTCCCGTCCTCCTCCTCCTCATCGTAGGACTCGTAGGAGCTGCTCATTGCGTCAGAGTCATTGTCTGCAGGCGCCATGGGAAAGGACCTGCCACTGTGCCATCAGCTGGTGGCACCTCCCTACCCCTTCGAAGGCATCCCCGCTCTGGGCCCCAGGACCACGAAGGGGTGGGTGTGAGGCGTGGTCCTGGTGATGGCTAAACACCGCATGGGCCCTGTGCTTTACCTTTGCCACGAGCTTTGTGGCCTTGGCGACTTTACTTCTCAGAGCTTCAGTTTCCTCATCAGTAAAACCGTCACAGTGAACAACAGTATCATAGTATCTGCCCGCGTGGGCTGTTGCGAGAGTCAGTGAATGTGGAGTGTTTGGCTAAGTGCCTAGCAGTGAGTGAGTGCTCAGAAAACATCAGCGACTGTCACTACCCCATCATCTTTGCATCCACTGTCTCAAGTCATTCTCATGACCCTCCAGCAACTCCCCATGTTATACATAACGAAACTGGAGGCTCAAAGAGAATGAATGACTTGTCTAAGGTCGGTCACCAAGAGTCAGGGCAAGGGCTCCATCAGGGGCTCCTGACTCCTGTGCTGGTGATCTTTCCTCTGAATCCCAAGGTCATTGAGGACAAGGGCTTTGGGGCCTCCATGGGGACAATAATGGGGTCAGGGGGTTGGGCACATGCATGCCAAGGGTCAGGTCAAGGGGACAGAACCCTACTGAAGGCCCGCCTGGTAACTTACAGGAGCTCTTCATTTCTCCGTTCATCCTGGTCGAGGGGTAGCTGCTGTCTGCGTCCTCGTAGTAGCCATCCACAATGGAGTGGGCTGGGCTGCAGCCATCTGTGGGGTTGGCAGAAGGAGCCGCACTTTGGAAAAATGCAGGCAGACTCCAGGGGCCAGGGCTGGGGAAGACCCTGGATACCATTGCCCACTCAGGGGAGAGAGTGGCCCTCCCTGCAGCCCTCCCGGCCAGGGTGTGGCCTCCTCAATGTGTCTCATCTACTGCAGCTCCCCACATGCCCTCTGTGCTCCTGTCACCAGGAACTGTCCTGGTGAGCCTTGTCACACCTCCAGGCCTGTTTCATGCTACTCCCTGTGCTCTGTCATTTTCTCTCGGAGAACTCCTACTCACCCTTCAAGACCCAGCTCAATGTTCTTCTCTCTGACCTTCGCAGGCAGAGCGTGGTCAGCCCCTCCTCACTGACCCCAGAGCACTGGTGTGTGTGGACGTGAGTCTTGGTCCCTATACCACACGGAGTGGAATCCCAGCCCCCTTCCTGGGCTGCGTTTGCCGCATTCTCTGCCACCTCAGCCCTTCTGCTCACTTCCTGATACATCCCCCTCTTTGTAGCAAAGCAATTCTCCTCCTAAGCCTCTGTGACTACAAAGGAGGAAATGGACTAGAGGAGATAATACTAATGCACGTCAGAGTGAATACAGCAGCTGCCTGTGCTGGATTTTCACAGCACAATCCCACTCAGGGGTGCAGCACAGCACAGGGTAGGGTTATCTCACAGTCTGTTCTAGTCAGAATTACCAGGTCTCTTTTTTAATTGCCGATCCTTGGGCTGTATCCCCAGAAATTCGGATTCACTGGGATGGACGGGGCTGAGGACTCTGCACTTTAAAATCCCCCAACTATTTAATAGGACATTTTAAAACATATGTAAAAATAGAAACTATATCAAACTCCAAGGAGTTGGATTTGAAAAAATAAAAGGTTATTTTTATGTAGACTGTCTCTGGAGCACACTCTGAAGTTCAGTGGGTTAAGGGCATATGTGTTGGGATTGATCAGATTTCAGTTTAAATCTGCCTCCATCATTTGCTGAGTGACCTTGGAAAGAAAACGGTTTTATCTGCATTTCACCTTCTTTTAAAAAATATATATTTTATTGATTTTTTTTACAGACAGGAAGAGAGAGGGATTGAGAGTTAGAAACATCAATGATGAGAGAGAATCATCGATCAGCTGCCTCCTGCACACCTCCTACTGGGGATGTGCCCGCAACCAAGGTACATGCCCTTGGCCGGAATCGAACCCAGGACCCTTCAGTCCGCAGGCTGACGCTCTATCCACTGAACCAAACCGGTTAGGGCACCTTCTTTATCTTAAAGTGACAAGCACAGTTTCCCCCATGGATTAGCGATATCAGGCATATAAACTCTCAGCACAGTGCATAGCACATTATTCTTATTGTCTCCTCCAGTTCCCAGAGTGCAGGGATATAGGAATCAGCCCCATTTTACAGATGAGGAAACTGAGCTAGTGACAGAGCCTAGATGAGACCAAGGCTGCCAGCTTAGGGGACAGCGGCACGTCCCCTCTCCAGAAAGCCTTCCTAAACCCAGTCCAGCTCGCGCTCGCACCACACTGTTCTTCCGAGCACTGCTCTGGGCTCCCAGGCCCTGCTGTCCATCTGTTTCCGGAGGATGGCAGTGCTCGAGTTCTCAGCGACTGGGACAGCCAGTTCTGTCTCCCGAGTGTGGCTCAGAGCCTGCCTTTCCCAGCAGGCACTCTGAGGCCTCATGTGCTGGTGGCATGCCCTGTGAGGTCGACTGGGAGGGTCAGGACCAGGGGTGTGGGGGCGGAGGAAGAG
>NW_006292696.1:754454-755938 GCF_000327345.1 Myotis davidii | reverse complement strand
AAGCTCCCTGGCCCTTCCTGAGGCCCTCCCTTCCCTACTGCCCCAGGATGCCTGCTGCTTCCAGAGGCGGCTTCTCCGTGCCAGCTGAGAGGGGGGTGAGCTCTATGGGGAGGTGGAGGAGCCTCATCTGAGGGGCTCGACCTGGGATCAGGGCACAGAGCACTTCATTCCCCTCCCCCGCACCCCCCCCCTTTTCCAGTGGAGTAAATAAAAGTCACCTGCTCCACAGACAAACAGCTGCTAACAGTGACAGTAGCCTCCACGGCTATGAAGGCTGGAGAAAGCCACTGGTCACCTGTCCAACCTCACCGTTTCACTTTGTTTGAACTAGTTAGCAATCATAAAAATACTACGCCACAGTGGCCCAAAGTGGAAACAACCCAAATGTCCATCTGATGGATGAATAAACAAAATGTGGAATCTTATTTGGCCAGAAAAAGGAAGATATATGCAATGCCATGGATGGACCTTGAAAACGTTACGCTAAGTGAAAATAAGCGAGAATCGAAAGGCCACACATTGTATGATTCTATTATATGAAGTATCCAGAAAAGGCAAATCCATAGAGAAAGCAGATTGGTGATTGGCAGGGGCTTGGGGGAGGGGAGGGGAATAGGGATTGATTGCTTAATGGGTATGGCGTTTCCTTCTGCAGTGATGATGGCTGTACAGCACTGTGATAGTGGTGATGGCTGCACAGCACTGTGAATGTATTAAATGCCATTGATTGGACACTTTAAAGTGGTTGAAATGGTCAATTTCCTGTTATGTGTGTTTTACTACAATAAAAAATATATATGCCCACGGTGAAAAGCATAATCAGTACAAAAGAATTTGAGTGGGAATGTATGTTCCCTTCACCCAGTTTTCTATTCATTTCCCACAGGAAAGCACTGTTGAGTCTCTTGCATATCCTAGAAAACTTGTTAAAATGAATGCATGTGCATATATACTGTTAAAAATAAGTGGAATCATGTCATATGCAGTATTATGTGTTTGATTTTTTTCAGTGAATGTATCTTGGAATTCTTTTCTGATCAGCACAGGAGACCTATTTTATTTACTTAAAAAAAAAAATCCTCACCTGACGATATTGTTTCTGTGATTTCCAGAGAGAATGGGAGGGAGGGTGGGGGAGAGAGAGAGAGAAAGAGTGAAAGACAGAGAGAGAAAGAAACATTGATGCAAGAGAGACACATCAATTGATTGCCTCCTACACATGCCCTGACCTGGGCCAAGGATCGAGCCTGCAACCCTTTGGTCCTTGGGCCAACGCTCTAACTACTGAGCCAAATCAGGGCTATTTACTTTTTTTGTGGTTGGAAAATATTCCAGCACACAAACATTTTCATATACATGTTCAAATACTATGCTGGGTCATCCAAAAACCATCATGTTCTCTCTTTCTTCTTTCTTTCTTTCTTTCTTTCTTTCTTTCTTTCTTTCTTTCTTTCTTTCTTTCAGGTGTAGAGGATTTTATTTCA
>NW_006292696.1:753575-754338 GCF_000327345.1 Myotis davidii | reverse complement strand
TTGTCCCACCCACCCCACCCGCTTCCAGACATTTTCACTACCCTTTTCTTAATCTATGACTTTACAGCACAAAAGCAATTACAATGACATCCTATGACAGTCCTTTCCCTGAATTCCATCTCACCAACCTACTATCCATGTCAGGCTATTGTTCTCCCAAGTTTCCAGGAGAACCAGATGTGATCTTGGCAACTGAACATCATGTACTTTCTTGTATGGATTGCTAAGTCCCCACACCCAAGCCAGTGACTTATCTGATCCTCAAAGGAACAGCCACCTGTTGTAACACTGGAGGAGACCGATTGAGAACAAGTCAAAACCAGACACTCTCCTTTTGTGGTCAACTTAAGAGATTTTTTAGTTTTTAAATATATTTTTATTGATTTTAGAGAGGAAGGGAGAGGGAGAGTGAGAGGGAAACATCAACGATAAGAGGGAATCATTGATTGGCTGCCTCTTTCATGCCCCATACTGGGAATCAAGCCAACAACCAGGGCATATGCCCTGACCAGGAATCAAACCATGATCTTCTGGTTCATAGGTCAATGCTCAACCACTCCAGCACACAAACATTTTCATATACATGTTCAAATACTATGCTGGGTCATCCAAAAACCATCATGTTCTCTCTTTCTTTCTTTCTTGCTTTCTTTTAGGTGTAGAGGATTTTATTTCAATGTACATCATAGTACATTGTGGCACTCCACCTAAATTGCTGTTCCTTTCCATCATTTCTTAGCACTTGAGATGAAAGCCCCTTCTG
>NW_006292696.1:746327-753306 GCF_000327345.1 Myotis davidii | reverse complement strand
CCAGCCACATGGTGCTCCTGGGGCCTCAGTTCAATTCACCGTGCAGCATTACTTATATATGATATGATTCTTCAATAAACATATTTTGGCCTTTTATTTTTTTTTTAAATCTTCACCTGAGGATATGTTTTTATTGATTTGAGAGAGAAAGGAAGGGAGAGGGAGAGAGAGAGGGAAACATCAACGATAAGAGGGAATCATTGATTGGCTGCCTCCTGCATGCTCCACACTGGGGATCATGCCTGCAACCCGGGCATGTGCCTTGACTGGGAATCGAACCGTGACCTCCTGGTTCATAGGTCAACGCTCAACCACTGAGCTATGCTGGCCGGGCTAAGAGATTTTTCAAAGATAATTTGTATTAGTGCCCTCTAAATTATTTTATTGTGCTCACCTACTGGTAAAAATATAATCATGAACTATAATTATATTTATGTATAAATTACACATGCATAAATAATTATTATGTATGTCTATATTATATATATATATATACATAATTATATTTAAACTAATTAGAAGCTTCATGCTATTATTGGCTTATAAATTCTATAAAACATCCACATAGGAATTTTTAAAAGAGCTATTGATCTAAATGTAAATGATACTTCTGATACTTCTGCCCACAAAATCTCATAAATCCCCTGGGTGCCCACACTCTCCGCTGAAGACCTCTGATTTTGACCATGTGCTTTTTTATCATATGCTTTGACTTCAGAGCCTACATAACCTAATCTGCCTGTAAGCTGTGATTCTGCTGAAACGGGCATTAGTTCACCAGTCCACTGAGGAGGAGCACTGGGGTTAGCACTGGCTTCAGGGCTAGGCAAAGGTTGTAGTGGTCATCTGTGCATCTCCACGCTAGTGCATTTACATGCATGTATCTACCCCTCTTTCTTATTTTAAGGGTAAGGGAACAGAGGCCCGTAGAGAGGAAGGGGATTGCCTAAGGCCATACAGAACTGGGACTAGAGCCCAAACTCCTGACCCCTGGGTCCACACCCACTGATGTACCCAGGACGTCATTAAAGAGGCCATGTGCTCAGGCAGCTACTCCTCAGGAGGTGGGCATGGCTGGTGGGTGCCAGGCTTGGAGCTTCAGGAGAGGAGCCTCCTATTCTCCTTGCCCTCTACTCCCAAGGGGACCAGAACTTACTGTGAGAGCTGATGTACTCAGGGGACTTGCCTGGCCCCAGGGGAAGGGCCTCCTCATAGTAGTCCTCAGGCGGAGGCCTGTTTGGGAGCGGTGGAGGCAGGTCTGCTGCCTGCAGGGAGAAGGAGGAGGTATGTGAGACTAAGAAGGCCAGGAGAGCAGAGGGGAGCCGCAGAATGACTGGAAGGAGGCTGGGGAGAGGGAGGCAGGCGCTCCCGTAAGGCAAGATCTGGCTGAGTAGCTATAACACCTGATAGACTTGCAGAAGGGCAAAGCTGGGAAACCGTAAGAGTGTTTGGTTGGTCCTGTGTTTTTATCCAAGTTATTTAAGCAGCAGGGCTTCTGTAATGTCTGAAAGTTTTGTGGACTGTCACATAGAAGGAGCTACACGCTTGAGTGAGCACATGCAGAATGACCAAAAGCTCCTGTGAGTTCTGCAGAACCCTATAACCACCTCTTCACACACACGAGGAGCAGCGAGACAAGTAAATGTGAGATGTTATTTAGTGAGGCAGTGTTGCCTCATGGCCAAGAGCGTAGGGTCTGGGGGCCAGGGGACCCTGGCTTTACAGCCACACTCTATGACTTTCTAGTTGTGGGACATCAGCATGTCACTTACTCTCTCTGAGCCTCAGTTTCCTTTCCTGTAAAATGCGGAGAACCTCTCTCCGTTGCTGTGCGCATGTAAAGGACACAGTAGGTTGTCAACAGTTGCAATGGCTGATGCAGATGATAGTGAGTTATGCAGTTGAGACACAATGCTTGATGGGATTATGGGTCCCTTGACCTAACTCTCTGGCCCCAAGGCTGGGAACCCGAGATATGATCCAAACCTTCATTTTGTAGGTGGAAAGCTCAGGCTCAGAGGCCACACAGCAGGAGGGAAGAGGGTAAAGGCCACGCAGTTTCTGGCCCAGAGCTTTCCCTATCACTCCATCTGTGTTCCTGCACGCACAAGTCGTGACAGACGCTTTGGGCCATCCTTTGGGCCTAAAGGGACATGATCCCTGCTCAGCAGGGGCACAGTAAGTGTGAGCCAGTTTCTGCCCTTACCTACCACACGGAAGAGAGAACAGGGCCCTGCACATCCAGGAGCGTCCCCAGCGTCAGGGGGGCAGCTGCCCTTGCCCCCTCCAGAGGAGCAAAGGGCATGACTCACATGTTTCAGAGACGGGCTCTTGGCTGGCTCAGGGCTGGCTCCTTTGCCGGGCTCTCCCTCGTCCTCCGGCATATCCCGAAGTTCGCTCAGGTCACAGTCTATGAAGCGTCAGGCCGTTGGGCAGAGAAAACCGAGGATGAGCAAGGCAGAGCAGGAAGAGGGCTGGATTTGGGGTCAGAAGGCCTCCAATACCAACTCCATTAGTAACCCTAACGACCGATGACTTCATCGCTCTGAGACTCGGTCTTCTCATCTGTAAACCGGCCTTGTCTATCTCTCAGGGTTATGGAGAAGATCGAATGAGATAACGTTTGGTACAGTGCTGTGCAAATTTGTCAGGGTTATGTCATGAAAGCAATGTCTTCCCTAAGTCTGTCAGCTCCTAACACTCTCTCACTTGACCCATAGCTTTCTCCATAGCTGTTGAGCCTCCTCTTGAGATAGAACAATCATTACACACACACACACACACACACACACACACACACACACACACACACACACGGCACCAGCCCAGCGTGGCTGCTCCCAGGCCCATGGTGCCACTGCACTGCTCAACCCAGGGTCCCAGCGGCCACTGCTCATGAATGTGAGGTAGCAGGCAAGACAATGCCCCATGTGCCAGACCTTCCTTGCCTGCACGTTCATCCTTTCCTGTCCTCAAAATTTGGGGGTGATGTCCTATTACCGTAGATCGACTAGACTTTCAGATGTGGCAGGGCACAGAGAGGTTCGGGGACTTGCCTAAAGTGACCATTGTTGTCATGTTGGAGCCAGGCCCTGGTGCAGGTATCTCCCGGCCCAGTCAGGGGCCCTTCCAGAGACTGAGGTCGGGAGAGGGTCACTTACCAAATTCTTCAAAGAGGGACTCCACGAAGCTGGGCCCAGAGTGGAGGTCGGCTGTGTTCACATACAGATAGGAGACTTCTTTTTCTGGGAGGAAGGAGAACACACCAACAGTGAGGAGGACGGGGACCCGCAGATGCTGACTCTGAGGAGGGGCTAGGTCTCCCCGCTGCACAGGCTACAAGATTCAGTTTGCAAAGCATGTGTACAACCAAAATGATTTCTTTAGTTTTCAAACCTTGTTTTCATTTTTACATTGTTACTGAGGATCTCCTCCAAGTGAAAGATGCTTGGAGCCCAGAATAGAAGACAGAATCCAGGGGCTGTCCTGGAGTGGCCGGGGGCAGGGGCTCCAGCCAGCTCAACGATCATTGCCCCCTTCCTCCGCCCAGTCCTGTGAAGGCAGCCAGTGACTTCGACCTGCTTTGTCACTGGGAAGTGAGGCTCAGAGAATCACTGAGTAGTGACCTCCCAGCGTGTCACTCAGATGCCTTCAGTAGTGCGGGACCCGGGGCCAGCCCATCAGGGCTCACTGAGCTCTTGATGTACACATATCATCTTGGGGGCTAATGGGTGTAGAGAAGAGGCTGGAACAGGAGAGGAGGACTTGCCGCTGGGAAGACAGGCAGAGAAGCTGTGGGAAGCAGAGGGTGGGGAATGAATAACAGTGTGGGGCCAACGCATAAAGATGGTGTGTGTCAGTGTGCGTCTGTGTACAGGAGTGTGCGATGTGTATGTGTTGTGTGTGAGAGCATGTGGGGTGTGAGAGATGTATCATGTGTGCTGTGAATGTGAGTGCATGGTGTTGGTGAGAGCGTGGTGTGTGTCACATGTAGTGTATATTTGTTATGGATGTGCTATGCATGTGAGGTGTATGTGAGAATGTGGTATGCGTGTGAGTGTGGTTTGTGGTGTGTACCTGTGTGTGGCATGTGCGTTGTGTGTGTGAATTTGTAGTGCATTGGCGGTGGAGAAGCACAAACAGCACAGGCAGGGTTGTGGTGGAGAAGGGCCAAAGTGGATGAGGACATTGGCCAGACCACACAAAGTGTTGAATGCTATGCTGTGAGGCTTGGGCTTCCTCCTGCCAGCAGCCCTGGGGAGCTACTGAGGGTCCTGAGGGGCTCTGGGCAGAGTGCTGACGTCTGACCTGGGAGAGGCTGCAGGCTCTGCAGGATGGAGGCCACGGCCATCTTCTTCTCCAGGGTGGTGTCACTGAGGTACTCGTGGTCCAGGAGGCTGAGCAGTCCCGTGAGCTCGGGGAGCAGCTGCTCCAGCACTGCAGAGGAAGCATGGTCACAGCCCTGCTCCCACCCCCTAGAGGCCGGGGGCACAGGGGACAGAGGGCGAGGCTGGGTGCAACAGGGAGACCTCAGAGGCCTTCAAACAGCTGTCCCAGTGCTGGCCACCCTTGGGAGAGCCCTGCTCAGTTCACTGTGACATTCCTCCGGGCTTCTCCACTCCGCCTCAGACCTCATGTGGCCTTAGCCTGAGGACTGAACCTCCCAGGCTTATTCTGGCAACTCTGAGTCCAGGTGGCCCGAGAAGAGGCACTTAGGCCTCCCTTTGTCCCAGCATGCCCTCGGCTTTGCAGGCCCAGGGCCCTTCCTCACCACAGCCCGAGGCTCAGTGCAGGCCCCAGGCTGGAGCCCTGACAGTCCAGGACACAGGCAGGAAGGGAGCCTTCCTGTCCCATCAGTCCATACACTTCAATCTCTGGAACCTTCTGTTTCCGGTGCCTTGGCAGGAGCCAAACTAAATATTAACCCTTCCCATCCCAGGCCAAAATCTACCATTACCATTCTTTCTTTCCATGCGACACCAGTGTTTTTTAAACTTGAGTGTGTATAGGAATTAGCTGGGGATCTTATCAAAATGCAGATTCTGACTCAGGAGGCCTGGGTGGGACCTGAGAGTCTGCATTGCTGACACGCTCCCAGCTGCTGCTGCTGCTGCTGGTAGAGACCACATGGAGTTGCAAAATCCTAGGGCACAGACTCCTTTCAAAGCTGGAGCGTGCCAAGACCATGATGTCATTGATGTCTCCCTGTCCCGAATAGTAACAGGAACTTGGTTTGCCTTAGAGCTAAAGACCAGCCTCATTACAGTACTAGTATTGTCCTGCTTTGCAACTCGCCAATCCCTTGTGCATAACAACAGCTAACCTGTGCTGAGCTGCCTAAGCCCTTTCAGACTTGCAGTCTTATTTAAATCTCCTATCAAGTGTTTTATTATCTCCATTATATGGAGGATGAAACTAAGGCTCAGAGTGGTTAAATAACTTCTCCAGTCACACAGCCAGCACGGCCTTGGCTGGACCTGGTTCCCGATAGCACCATATTGCTTTGCAATATTTTATAGAATCCCACCAACAAGTTTTGGGATAGGTCCCATGATCACCCTAACGTTTTAGATGAAGAAACCAAGGCTCAGGGAAGATAAATAACTTGCTTGAATTACACAGATGCAAGCGGAAGAGCCAGGTCTTCAACTCTAGTCTCTTGACTTTCAACTCCATGCGCTTCTCCCCAGCCTGGGCCCTCCTGGGGAAGTGGTGAGACTGACCTGTAGCTACAGGGTCTGGATGGCTAAGAGGGGCTAGAACATCCTGCTTAAGAGAGCTGACCCTGGAGCCAGACTGCCTGGGTTCAAGTTCAGGCTCCATCATCCATTAGCTGTGGGACCTTTGACAAGTTGCTTAGCCTATGACTCAGTTTCCTCCTCTGTAAAGGGGGTATTAACAGCTCCTGCCTCTTAGGGTCCCCGTGAAGACGAGGTATGTCAGGCAGGAAAAATGCTGTGCCCATACATAGTAAATGCTTACAAGGGAGGCCATGCTGAAAGCTACAGGGAAGGCCCTGTGGGGCACCATGGGAGCTTTCTGTGGCCTGCAGGCAGGGTTCATAGTTGAAAACCCACGACACTGCTCTGCTGTCAGGCAGGTTTTTATGCTACGACTGGGGTGCAGTAGCAGTTTCTCTCTCGACAGGTGGTTTTGAAATGTTTTGGCCTCAGGATTCCTTCACACTTTAAAAAATTATCAAGTACCCCAATGAGCTTTTGTTTTATGTGCGTTATATCTGTGAACATTGGCTGTATTAAGAATTAAGACCGAGAGAAATTTAAAACACAAGAATACAGAGGCACACATGCCATTAGCCTTCAGAGCTACCATGTCATCACATGTCATGGAACCTCCGGAAAAACTCCACTGCACACCCACGAGACAATGGGAGTGAAAAGGCCATGGAAGGCCTTAGTACTGTGTAATAATAGTTTTGACCTTAATAATAGTTTTGACCTCTGAAAACATCTTGGGGACCTCCTAGATGCGCCCCCACCACACCTTCTAGAGAATTACTGTCCTTCAATGAATGACATCAAACTTTTCAGACTATTTTTTTTTAAAAAGAATGTACCTTCATTGGTTCTCATTATATTCGCAGAGTTGTGAGGCCATCACCACAATCAATTTTAGAATAATTTCATTACTCCCCACATCCTCAGCCCTGAGAGTCACTAATCTGTTTATTGTCGTTATGGATTTGTCTGTTCTGACCATTGCATATCAGTTAAAGGAAAAAAACACACACTATGTGGCCTTCTGCCACTGGTTTCTTTCAGGTAGCATAAAGTTTCCAAAGTTCATCTAAGTGACTCGGCATTTTATTCCTTTTAATTGATGATAATATTCCAACCAGTTGTCTCCTTTGTCCCTTCCTTTCTCTCCCCCTTCCCTCCCTTTTTCCCCACCCTCTCTTTCTCTTGGCTGTGAGTTTTCAAGGGTTTCTTCTTGCTGCTGTCAGCAAGCACCTATGTGT
>NW_006292696.1:715305-746297 GCF_000327345.1 Myotis davidii | reverse complement strand
GGCAGCATGCCTGCTGCCCAAGCTCTCCTGCCTCTCACTTAAGGTGTGTCGTGACTGTTTCTAAAGCAATGCCAATTAGGTTGTGAGTGAGTTCTCTGCATTTAGAAACATGAGCTACAGTATTCAGGCTTGTAACACTTTTTGTTTTTCTCCGGGTCCTTGATGGGGATCCTAACATGGAACCTTGACTTCTAAGTGTTTTTCGTTTAACTGAGATGTGACCGTAAAAGTCCAAATAATGCGAAGGAGACTGAGGGGACTGAGTGAACCTGGGTGAAGCATTGGGGGCGTGAGGAGCGCCCAGGGCTGGTCCTGCAGCCTGGCAGGCACTGGCAGGCAGCAGGTGGCAGAGGGAGCATCGTGTAGCATTTCTAAAGTGCAGCTGCTGAGGAACATGAGGGTGGGGTGCGGGGGGGACTTCCGCTTGCAGGCAGGGAGCGGGTAAGAATCCTTCCCTAGAACTGAGCTGTTATCCTGTGCTGGGAGTTAGCCTGCGTCATCTCATTTAATCCTCATAAACCACGAAAGAGGTATGCTTATTGCCGTCTGTACCCTACAAGGCAGGAAACGGGCTTGGAGGAATGAGATCATCCAGCCAGTAAACAGTAAGGCCGGGCCTTAAGCCCAGGTCCGTCCGACTTCAAAGCCTGCACCCCCCCCCCCCCCCCCCCCGCCCCACCCAACCGCCCCCCGACTCTCGCCATCAGCAGACTTTGGCTTGGAGCAGCAGAGGCCAGGCTGGGGTGGGGAGCAGGCGGGCAGCCCCTCAAAGCCCTCCTGCTGAGGGCTCTGGGCTATGACTTCACTGGGGCCCCTGACCTGGGGGTCCCCTCAGTGGGTGGGGGAGAGCCCCTGACTGTGGGTCTGGAATTCCTGCGCAGTGAGCCTCTCCCCACTGGCCCTTTGAACTTCAGAGCCCTGACTATGAATATCTCCTAGAAGAAAAACAAGTCACGCAAAGCACACACCTGACTTAACAGTGGGATCTCATCCCAGAGAGAACCTTATCTTCGTGCAGGAAAGCTTTCAGCCAGGACTCGGGTTTTCAGGGACCACATGGAACTCCCCGGCAAGCTGGCTGTCAGGTGCAGCGAACACAGAGGTGCCTCCGAGGGCAGCTTTGTCTTTAAGGCAAGATAATTCAAGCCGCAGGGATTGAAACCACAGGGAACTGAATTTGGAGAAAAATCATAGAATGCATATGACAGACGGTTCTGCCAGGGCTCATTCATACCCAGGGCTCACATTTTAGCAAGACTAAGACTCTCCCAGAAGGTTAGTTGGGAATGCAGATTCCCAGACCTCCTATCAGGAGAGTCGGACTCAGTAGACCCTGTATGGGGACCCAGGAATCTGCACTTGAATGAGCACCCCAGGTGATTCTGATGCAGGCAGCCCAAGGTTCAATCTCTGAAAACTACTCCACCACAAAACACGTACTACGGGGAATGTCTGTGACCACAGGGAACGCTGGAAGAACTCTCTCATTCCTTAAACACGTATCAGTAGACACCCCCTCCTGAAATGACGGAGAGTCAAGGTGGGAAGAAGAGTCCCTACAGAAAATGATAACTAGCTGGGCGTGGAGCCTAGCTTAGAAGAGCACAGTGAGTGGGCTCTAGGGTCAGACCTGTGCAAGTCGGATTTCCTGTGCTGCCATTTCCAAGCTGTACAGAACGGGCATGTTAGAGATCTCCTAGCCCAGCTTTCCTCACCTGTAAGACGAGAATAATAGGACCCTGACCGCCTAGGCGGGGATACTAGGCCAGGCTGTGCCTGGAAGCACCCAGGATGGTGCTGTGCCTGAGCCAACACTCGCTCTGCGAGGGCCGTGGTACTGTTGCTGCTGCTGTTCTTAAACTCCCCACAGCGACGCAGACCCCACAGTGTTGATAAGAGTACTCAGCGACAGGTCTGCTGCAGCTGCTGTGACAAGTTCCACGAGGACGAGGACTGTGCCTCAACCATAGTAGATGCCCAGGGAGCATTTATTTAGTGAACACGGTTCTAACTCTTAGTTTAACGAGGTGGAAAGTGAGGGTCGAGGAGGTTATTGACTTAGTTACGGTCACACAACCAGCTGAAAATGAAAGTACCTGGTGTTACCTCTGCACCAAGCTTGAAGCTCAGAAGAGTCATAGAGGAGCAACGCCGGGCAGCACCTGGGCCCCCTCCCAGCTCCGCCGTTTCCCAGAACAGTGTGGGCAGTAACAGTAGCTGCTTCCCACGGCCATCGTGGGGACGGGATGAAGCGATGCTTGTGGCATTCAGGGCACCCAGCAGGTGCTCTGTTCATCCATATGTGGCTCCGGCAGCCTCAGGTGCAGTGGTAGGCACGAGGGAGGGGGGAGCGGGGGCAAGAGGACATGGGGGACTCTGCCAGCCCTGGGCCCGACACTGAGCTTGGGATGCCTATGGCAGTGGATCCATTTCCCTCAGTGCTCACTGTCTGAGGACCCCTTCATGTCAGGTGAGGGGACTGCATCTTCCAGTTGGAGGGACAGTAACGCAACCCAGAAATCCCGTTCCTGCTGTCCCGCCAGGAAAGATCTCCTTCACCAACCCCTAATCCCCCCCCCCCCCCCCTTTTTCCCCCCCCCCAGCCTTCGCTCCTGGCCTAGATCACTTCTGCTTTCTGAGTGCAGGCAGGGGCATCAAGGACAGGGCTGTCTTTTATGTCTGAAGTTTATTTAGAGCCACGAATAAATTTCATTGATCTTGTTTGGTTTAGTTGAGCCTTGGGGAGATACAGTGAATCCCAATGAGGAAAAAACACAGGAAGAAATGGTTTAATCATTGTTTATAAGTCTTCAGTCTTTCACTATGTGGGCCAGGCCAGCACAGACACCCAAGATGGGCGATAATTGTTCTCTGGGATGCAAAAATGTTGGCCAAATAAAATTAGAAACGTATTTAAAAATACATCTAAGATTAGGCCACAAAGTGCTTACTGTTCCTGGTGAATACCCAACTAAGGCTAACACCAATTTTCTCTTTGCTTCTTCACCCTCCCTACGTAACTGAAATCAAAAGGTATAGAGCAGAAATTAAGCCACAGGCAGGAAAGCCAGGACCGCATCCCCAGCCCACACCCCTGATGCAGCCTGAGAGTGAAACCCTCAAGCCAGAGGCTCCTCGCTGCCAGTGCAGATCCAGTGCAGGGAAGGCGGATTCGTTTAGAGAACCCAAAGGTAATGAGTGTAATTTGCCTGACAAGAGAGAAGTGAATAAATTAAACGTCAGCAAACCACAGAATAACAACCTGTGTTTTGCTTCCTACTAGGTAGGCTCAGAGGGCACTCTGACATCAGATTTCACCCTGGTCACCTCTTAGCCTGGAATTTACAGAAATGCTTGGAAAAGCTTTCAAGTTAGGATTTCAGTCACTGCAAAGCAGTAGGAGGAAACACAATTTCTCCTTTCCCCACCTCACTACCTGGCAGGCATCTTTAGGACAAAGATAACTCATCCTTCTTTGTTCTCATAATCAGAGGGAAGGCAAGCAGCATGGTTTAAAGCTGGAAACTAGGAAGAGTTGTCAGAGTGTGGTTTTATGTAGGGCCTACAATTTTTCTTTTGGTTTATTTAATTTTCCTTTCTCATTTCCAAACAGCAAAGCAAAATAACCCAATTTCCATCTCATAAAGGCTCCTGCCCCGGAGAAAGAACTAGTGCACTACTTAAGACATTTTTGAACATGACGTTAGAGATGAGTCTCTGTGTGCTGTGTGTTAACGACCGAGCACGTCAGTGAGGTATGACCCATGACAGCAGTGGAGGGCGAGTCGCCCTGGAAAGGAAAGCAGCACACTCAGCAGGTGTGACCTCCGTGCTTGGTGGGGGAAGGAAAGGCAGAGGAACCTCTCCTGGGCCTGCCAACCCTGCAGCCCTTCCAAAGACCTCCCTCCAGGCTGCCTTCGTGCTCTGCCCCTCGGCCTCCTAACCCAGGACTTTTGTATATGCTATTCCCTCTGCCTGTCAGAACTCCCTTCTCCTGAAACCAGTACTGGCCCCCTTCGGCTCTCAATTCATTTCTGACTTCCTAAGGGAAACTTTCCCTGTCCTCTGGACCACAACCACTCCCCTACACTTATGCTATCATAGCATCATCCTACTGTGGTACTTTTCATGGTGAAATGCTGTATTTACCTACGTCTTTCTTCGATTCATGTCTGTTTCCCCTACATGAGCCCGAACTCCCTGAGGGCAGGAATAGTGCCTGCTTTCGCTAGTGCCTGACACAGATACGTGCTTAAGTATTTGTGGGATGAATGAATTCTGGAAGCAAACGTTTCTTCAGAGTTGATAAAGTATAATGACTAGTTAATGTGATTTGAAAACCATGCCTGTCCTCACAGTGGCTCAGCATAGTAAAAATTTGCTCAAAAAAAGAAAAAAGAAGAACCAAGAGCCCTGGGTAACCAAAGGATCCAGAAGCCCAACTGGCTAAGCTCCCCAAACCCCATTTTGGTTGAACCTGTACCCCTCGTGTGGGTATGGCTGCCCATTATTTAGTGATGCCCATTTTGTAGTTGGTAGATTTTAATCTTAACATATAAATTAGGAAATTAAAACTAACATATATTGAGCGACCCAGACTACTCGAGTTCAAGTCCTGTTTTCACATTTCCTGGCTGTGTACCTTTGGGACACTCACAAAACCGCCCCATTCCTCATGTACATCATCGGTGACCTGTGAATATACCACCTCATCAGTGTGAATGGGCCCTAATACATGAGCATGTGCCTAGAACAGTGTCTGGCACATACGAAGTACTCAATAAATGTTAGCTATTTACATTACTCTTCCATAATTATCATGTAGGTCATATTCTGCTTTAAGAGAGTTACATGTATTATTTATATAATTTTATTCTTTTTTAAAAATAGTTTATTGATTTTTAGAGAGAGCGAGAGAAACATCGATATGAGAGCACAACATCTATTGGCTGCCTCCTGCACACCCTGAACTGGGGATTGAGCCTGAAACCCAGACATGGGCCCTAGACCAGGAATCAAACTGGCAACCTCCTGGTGCACGGGACTGCACCAAGCTAACTGAGCCACACTGGCCAGAGCGATAATTTCATTCTTATGGCAAGGTGGGCTAGCCCATTTTGTAGGTGTGGGAACTGAGAGTTGCAGAATGGGAAGAATACTGAGGAGCTGCTAAGGGATGCCTCCCCCGTGCTCCTTCAGGAGGCTACTTTTGTCTATGTCCAGCTCTGGGTAAAGCAGCCGAGAAGCCCCAGCCATACAGGCGAGGCCAGTAGAACTGCCCCTTCACCTCAGGGGTGCAGAAATCTCTCCTTCCCCTGCCCACGGTCTCTTCCAAGTTGCTGCAGATCTACCCATCTGGAGCCACGGGGACATCCCACTTCCTTCCTTTGAATTTACAAGCACTTCTCTCAGCCCCAGAGAAGGACATTGGAGGGGACCACACTGGTTGGACTAGCATTGTTGATCACTAAAACAAACACTTCCTGTTGTCTCAGAGTATACAGGGGAGACACTGGCTCATGGGGCTGGAGAAGAATGAAAAAAGAGTAGCAAAGAAATCCCAGCTGCAAAGCCAATGCCTCAGTGCCGTCTGCTTTCCAGGAGTTAAATATAGCGCTGGTGTGAGGGAGGGCAAGGGGGAGCCAGGTCACCTTGGAAGACTTTTGTGTGTGTTAATTAAAGCCCTGGCAGGAAACTGAATATCCTTTATGCTGAAGAGAATAGTACAAGTTTGACTCCATGGGACAGAAACAAAATCCCAAGGAAGGTAGGTGGTAAAGAAAAGTTGGAAGATTTGGGATTTGGCATAAGGATCTGGTTTGGGTTCTAACTCCGTCCACTTACTAGTGTCGAATTTGGGATAAGTCAGTAGCTCCTCTAAGTGTCATTTTCCTCTTCTGTAATGAGGGGTGTAGAATCCCCATGTCTAGGTCTGTGCCAGGGGGCATTGGGAATGGCTAGGAAAGAGTTTGTCAACCGTGGGGATTATAATTAGGGATAGTAGAGTAGTACAATTCTCTCACCTACTGGAAGACAGGGAGGCCAGAAGTCAGGGAGGTCACAGGTCAGTGGGGAAGCAGGTGGTGGTGCAGGGTGACAGGGTCAGTGAAAGCCCTGCATCTTAGTGGCCTTTCTAGCTCTGCCTACCTCCTGTCATCCACCAGCAGCGCCCTCACTCCGGGCACCTGGTTTCTCAGGCCTGGGCACCAGGAATCCTAGCTCCCTCTTCAACGAGCATTTTTAGACAGGAGGGGGTGGGGCAAGCCACTGACCTCTAAGGAAATAACTTTAGGCTGTGGGACTGGGCTCTCCCAGAATTGTTCCTTTGTCTGTGGATTCCTCCCTGTTTGGTTGACAAAGGAAATGGTTCCAGGAGGAAGTGGAAAACTGTGACACACACATTCACCCCCCACACAACATGGCAGCTGTTTCCACTTTCAGCGTCTGCACCACCTCCCTCACCGAAGCTGGGAAACAAGCAGTCCCAGGGGTGGCCCGGGAGACCCAATGATGAAGCAGGTAGTGCTTCTGAGATCCTAAGTGATGTTCCAGATGTTGTGCTAAACATTTTGTGTTGATTACCTCATTTAATCCTGGTAATGACCTTGTGAGGTAGATACTGCTTTTGCCCTGTTTTACACAGGAACCAAGTGAGGCTCTGAGAGGCACAGTTGTTTGTCCAAAGCCACATAGATAACAGGACCAAGATTCAAACGTAGACCTAACTCTAGCGCCTAAGCTTCCTATGGTTGCATTATAATCCCTGTGGCCTTCTTCTCCTAACAGGGATTCCCAACCCCCAAAGCTTGCTGAACCCAAGAGTGAGCACCTCGTGACCGCTCCCCACTGGTGTCCGCTCACAGGACGGGCACCTGGACTGAGGCCTACCTGGGGCCGGGCTTTCTGTTTCTGAGAAGTTTGAGTTTGAGGGCCCATCTGACCAATAGCCTGGGGCAGACATCAAGAACAGCTGGCCAGTGGTATGCAGATACTGTGCATAATAATAAGGATATCCAAGAACGACAGAGAACATTTATTGAACACTGACCCTTTTATTTCTTTTTATAAATAGGATTTCAGGTAGACAAAAATTGGGTTAATCCTAGTTCTTGCTTTATGAGACACTGTCATTATTACTCCTTTTTACATATGATTATTTATTTACTTAGTTATTTTTGCTAATGTGGTAACCACCCATGAACCTACTATTCAAAGCAAAAGCCACGATCTGGATGGTATCTTACATCCCAATATGATCCCACGCTTCTGCGTTCCCCACCAACCTAGCTGCCATCTTAAATGCTGTATTCTTCACACTCCTGCCTCCCCTCGTCTATAGTGTCATTGCAACAGACGTATCTGTAAACATTTTTAATTGTTCTTCCCTTTTTAAAAGGGCATAATGTTATAGGTAACCTTTTGTGACCTTTTTCTTTACTATTACTATACAAAGAGTTATCCAGCTGTTGCCTGTCATTGCATTTACTTACTGTTTTGTGTGACATTCCATCGTGGGAACATTCTCTATGCTTAATCTGTGCCTACTACTTCATTTAATCTTTGTGGCAATCCATAGGAGCTCTTGTCATTTCAGTTTTACTGATAAGCAGCTGAAGCCTAGTGAGACTAAGGAGCTTTCTGGCGGTCACAGGGACCAGGTTTGAATCTTTCTGGCTTCCACTGTACACCTTGTTTTGGTGTAGAGGAGAGAACACAGGAGCTACAGTCAAAAGCCCGGGCTCCAGCAGCAGCTCCACACTTACTGGTTGTGTGGCCTTGGGCAAATGGCTTCATGTCTCTGTGTCTCAGTTTCCTTCACATTAAAGTGGGTGATGATAGCTGCTCTACCTTTTGGACTGATTGTGATACTCAAATCTGTGAAAAGTGAGAGCACGCTGTACCGTGAAGTTTTGTAAATTGGTAAATTGTGGTTAATAGTATATTGTGCCATCTGCTCCCCTCTCTGCAAACAATAGAACTTGTGTAGGATTCAGGAGATGAGAATAAACGGAATCCCTCTTCTGAAAGGCAAAATTGGGTTGATGATCAGCTCATAGAAACCTCAGTGTTATAAAGAACCAGAAAATCATCAATAGATACTTCAGGGAACATAGTATATATTTATCTTCGTTATGTTCGAGGAGTCTTTTTAAAAATTATGACTTTTTAATTTCTTACCTATTTTCAATATCTGAGACCCCACCTACCCCATTGTTCTTTTTCACAATGTTTCCTCTGCATGGCTTTCAGCTCTATCCACTACTAGCCTGGGCAAGTTACTTAACTTTCTGTGTCTCCTCATCTGCAAAATGGGGTTAGTAATAACTACACACTTTATAGAGTTGTCATGTGGACCCAGTAAGGCAATATATAGAGTGCTTAGAGCAGTTTCAGATACATACCAAGTTGACTATTATTGTTATTTAAATTTTCTCCTACTCCCAACTCATCCTTGGGAGTTGGTTTAGATACCACTTCCCCCAGGTCAGTGATTCCCAACCACTTTTTGGCCATGCCCCACCTAAGCATCTCTAAAATCCTGATGCCTCCTCCACAACCCTGTGACATAATTATTCAAAAAGTGAACTCCTATTCACATGGAGGAAGCCTAAAAGGCCATTAACTTGGTCTAAACAAGCTTCCAAAGAACATGGCATCTATGAAAGAGAAAAATAAAAGGACAGTTGAAGTACTGAGGAAGAAATCGCTAAGAAAATCTTAATAATCCTATATAATAAAAGGGTAATATGCAAATTGACCCTACCAGCAGAACAACTGGGAATGACTGGTCACTATGACACACACTGACCACCAGGGGGCAGACGCCAGCACAGCGTTGTTGGCGGGAGCCTCTCCTGCCTCCTTAGCAGTGCTATGTCCGACTGCAGCTTAGGCCTGCTCCCCGCTGGCAAGTGGACATCCCCTGAGGGGTCCCAGACTGTGAGAGGGCACAGGCCGGGCTGAGGGACCCTCCTGAGTGCACAAATTTTTGTGTACTGGGCCTCTAGTAATAATATGAAGTGATATGAAAAAATAGCAGATAAAGTTTCAAAATATATACTAGTAATAGAGACTGAAATACATAAGTATGTTACAATATATATTTATATACTATATATGAGGCCCCTAGGACCATAAGAAATGCAAAAAATTCACTGTTAATTACTCATTCTTGAATTGCCCCCCTTAAAAATCAAATTGCCCCCCTGTAGGGCATTGGGAACTACTGCTCCAGGTGGTCCATCTTGCTTTCCTGGACAGGTGGGGTCATCCTGTTACACCCTTCAGAGCAGATGACTTGTTCTCCTCCATTAAATTGTGAACCCATGGGGGCAGAGATGATGCCTGATTTAATATCTGCCACTGCTACCCAGTGCCCTGCACAGAATATAACAGGTGACTGGGGAGGGATTAATTGACAACCCAGAATTCAGAGAAAGGATTGCAGACTAGGGAGGGGGCTGTAAATCCTGCCTATGACAACTGTCTCCAAGAGCAGAAGGGCTCATGTGTGTAGGGGGCGGAGGGGGAGGGTGGAGCACTAGGCCACCGGGGGCACTGGAGGGCAGGAATCTGAACCAAGAAGCAGCAGATGTCCCTTCCAAGCGTTTTATCAGAACAGTGGGTAGTTAAAAGATCGGGTGACTGGGTGAAAAACACCCAGAATCAAACCTGGGACTTGCCCTCCCTAGCCCAGTGACCCCAGGCAGGTGATGTCACCTCATTTTAACAAGAGAGCACTGACCTCAGAAGGCTGAGGTGAGCAGAAGGGAAGATAATGTACAGAGTGTTAGGCATTGTGCTGAGCACAAGAGTCCATCTGTAAAGTTTGTTACTATTGATGTTGTTGGCAGTCACAGGGGATTCAAGCATCACCCAGGGTTAGCCTAAATGTTCCAGGTGGGAGGCTAAAGGTCAGATTCAGAGTGGCCACCTTGATTGCTGCCCAGGTAAGAAGTCCCTCTCTCCCTCCCCTCCCCTCACCTGCCAAAGCCTCCCAGTGCTAACCCTGGATTTGGTTCTGGGCCAGGCAGCCAGGAATCCAGTTCCTAGGGAGCCCAGCCATCCTGGGGCGAATCCTGCCTCCAGGACTAGGGATGGGGATCAAGAACATGATGGTTGAAGGTCCTAGGAATGAATGTCTTGAGTCTTGAAGAGCCCCAGACAAATGCCTTCATTAGACCAACCATTCTCCACAGTGAATGCGATTGAAAATGGACAATTTGAAGTTTTCTCTCTCCTGTTCTTAACTGAAACATGAAGGTCAGTTAATCTTGTATAGTCTGCTGCTCACCTGCAATATTTGCTGAAGCTCCTAACCGGTCGCCTCTTTCCAAGCTCCCCCTTCCTACTCTGAGGTGAGCTCACTGCCGGCTTCAATTATTTCCCCAAATGGCGACACTCAGCATAACCCCCACCTGCTCACACCACAGCAAGAACTCCCCAGGGCCTGACACCAGTTCCCGCTGTGACACAGGTGAAGAAAGAGCTCCACACATGCGTGCGATCCCTGTGGTTTATGCCCAACTCCTTTGTAATCCCATCCTGCGGATGGGCCGTCCAGGAGAAGCCAGAAGCCGAGGGAAAGTGTTACTGAGAGAACTTGGATTCCGTTCTAATTCCATAAGAAAGGCGATCATTGACAAAGCTGTATTTTAAGCATCAGCTTTTTTTTTTTTTAATGCTTCCTAGTACTGAGCGCTTTCCTTGCATGAATCCAGTTACTCGCCCTGGGTAGGCAGGAGATTATCATCTCCATTTTTAGTTGAAGAAACTTAGACTCAGGATTAAGTGGAAGGAGTAGAACTGTGATTCAAACCCGGGCAACCTGACACCAGAGCCACAGCACTCAGCTCCCACATTATGCTGTCTCTATTATTAGTTACAAACCAAGCGACACAGGCTCTCAGGCCCTGGGGCACACCCAGTCACGGACCTGGAGGATAAGGCCCCTCTCTTGGGAAGGACTTCAGAGCTTCCATTTAACCTGTCCCTGCTTCCCTGGGCTGTAGGTACGCTGACCCGGCTTGCACCCTCAGCACGTTTCCAGGACTTTCTTCCAGTCTGGCATTTCCTCCACCTGCAATGCCACCTCTCCAGTGCTTCTGAGGCTCCTGGCTAGAAAGTGTCCCTTGAGCCCTCTTGTATTTTTATATATTCTCTTTGATGGACAATGACCAGGTATGAGTTCATGCCATAGACACTAGTGACCAAGTCTTACTTTCTCTGCCTCACTAGGAGGTCCCAGGGTACAGGGACCCTGAGTTTCTCCTCTGTAACCCCTCAGAGCTGCACCTGGTTGCTGGTGAGAGGTGAGGAAATGTGACCTGTCTCTGGCTTCCCAGCACACTCCTAGATCCGTTTTCTTCTTGGTTCAAGTGGAGCTAAAAAAAAATCCCCCTTGGTTTCTTATCAGCTGGATCTGCTCTCAGCAAACCCTTCAACAAGAATGGGCAGGAAGAATAAATATTTATTCTACAAATGAATAAATCTGATTCCATCTTCAAAAGAAAGCTTTAGCATAAATTATCATAATTTCTCCATTCTAAGATGCCACTGGTTTTAAGATGTTTTATCTATTGAAAAACAGCTTTTTGGGGAAAAACACACAGAAAGAGGAACACATCAATGTATCATTTATAAGCTATGTTCTGATTTTTCAAATTATAAGCGAAAGTTTATTTAGAAAATTATAGAGGTGGTAGGGGCGAGTCAGCTGGGCTGCACAGGCTCAGGAAACAAGTTACAGAAGCAAAAGAAGCTTAGGAGGGAGGAAGGCAAAGGCGAGGCGCCTGGGGGTCACAAGAGGGGGAAGAGAAAGGCCCCAGCACGCTCCTGAGGGGGAGAGCGCCAGAGATATTCGGATTTTTAAAAAACATGTCTTGGTGTCAATGAAATTAAAAAAATATGGTCCAATTCAATTTTTATTTTTCTGGCTCTGTTGGTCCTCAGATAAAAGGCTCCCAAACCTTGACCAAACCTTGATCAAACCACTGTGAAGCATGAGCAGGTATCGGCAATGTGTCCTGGTCAAGCCCCAGCCCTGAATCCCTGTGGGCTGCTGGGTCAGTGAGGGCATGTCATGGCCACCCAGGCACTAGAGCAGCGGTTCTCAACCTGTGGGTCGCGACCCATTTGGGGGTTGAACGACCCTTTCACAGGGGTCGCCTAAGACCATTGGAAAACACATATATAATTACATATTGTTTTTGTGATTAATCACTATGCTTTAATTATGTTCAATTTGTAACAATGAAATTGGGAGTCACCACAACATGAGGAACTGTATTAAAGGGTCGCGGCATTAGGAAGGTTGAGAACCACTGCACTAGAGGCAGCTCTGGGCCTGCAAATCAGTGGACAGGTCTTTTCTCCACAACGGAGATATGTCTGTGCTCTACTGATACCTTATGACCACATTAGTGGTGCCGTGGGAAGCCAACTGGGAGCTGATCATGTGACCTTAGGCAACATGCTGCCCATTGGCCTCCATTTCCCCAGTTGTAAAATGAGGGGCCTAGGATGAGATAGGTGGTTTTCAAATGCTGTTCTGATGAAGCTAGGGCATCTGTGTAGCTTCCTTAGGGGCTGCCTTGGGGGTAGGAGGGATGCAGTGGGCTGTACTCAGAGTTCTCATTTCTACTTCACCCAAAGCAGCTCTATTGCTTTAGATTTTGTTTGCAAAAGGATTCTGGGGCTAAAAGTAGTTCAAAAAGCACTGGTAAATGGCCTTCTGCCAACGCTGCTCTTGAATACAAACTTTTGTAATGTCTAAGGACAATGCTTCATTCCTCAGTCTGAACACACCCTCAGAATCCTACTCACCACGGAGCTCCACACAGACACACCCAACTCCACATTCTAATCCAGGGACTGGCAGACTTTTCCTTAAAGGACTAGACAGCACATATATTAGGCTTTACAGGCCAAACATGACCACTATTACAACTATTCAACTTCGCCATTGTAGTGAGAAAGTAGCCATAGACAATGCATAATGAATGAGCATGGCTGTGTTCCAATAAAACTTTATTTACAAAAAGAGGTGGCAGGCTGGAGTCGGTCCATGGCCTGAGGTGTGCAGATCCCTGCACTATAATGCTTTGACCTGACAGGTGAAGAAACTGAAGCACAAGGAAGGGATTCAAGGAACTGGTTGGGTTGGGATCCCCGTCTCCTGGGCAGTGAGTGCAGGTTCACTCCCTCGCCCCTGCATTGCTCACTTAGCCGTGACCACTCCCCTGGGACTACACAGCTGAGGGAATGGTGCCTGGAAAAGGCATGCGCCCACCTCTCCCTCTCAGGAGATCAGCTTTCGCTGGTTCCTAGAGGGCTATAAAAAGCCTGAGCTCGCCTCCTGCGGGACCTGCTGTCAGAGCTGGAATGACTGCAATGCTGCCACATTCTGCCCCCACCGCAGCCTGACAACTGTGTCAGGGAGAAGAATCCTGCCGGGCTGGCTCTGCACCTCCACCTTGACCTGGGTGCGGCTGGGATTCCCGAATGGAATTTTAGATGGAGCACAAACCCTGCCTGGGCCCTTTGGAGGCAGCCTCTTTGTTAATTCCAGGAGGCTCAGAGCTTCTTGAATTCTAAATACCAGAACTCCTACGGCCAGAGCAGTAATGTGAAGGCTAAGAAATCAAATCTCACTGGCAGCTGCCTGGCCCTATTGTTCAGATCGCTTTTCTCTCCCCTGTTTCTTGGCAGCCTCCCTGCCCCTACTTTGAAATATTTACCTGATAAGTCCCTGCGGTTTCTCTAACAAGCCCTTCATATAACTGACCTGGGAATGACTCTCCAACATTCATGGGGAAGCAATAGAAAGCAATGGTAAAGGACTTAGGTTTGGAGGTAGGCAAGGTGGGTAAATAAATCTTTCTAACCTTCTTCATCTGTAAAATGGGGACATTGAATATATATATACTTGAGGCCCAGCGCACACAAAATTGTGCGCGAGTAGCTCACTTCTGCTTGCCTCAGCTGGCCGCCCTGCCCATTGCCCCTCGTAGCTCATGCCCCACCTTGCCCGCTGTGAGAGCTGCTGCTGCCATGCACCCGCTTCACTTTGGCACCCGGGACCTGGGCTTCCCTCCGGCAAAAAGCATAATATGCTAATTAGACCGGATGTCCTTCCAGACATCCTTTTAGATGAAGCTGGGGCTGCGAGGGAAGCTTGGATCCCGGGTGCCAGAGGGAAGCTGGTGCTGGCAGCTGGGGAAGGAAGGCCTACTCTTGCATGAATTTTGTGCATCGGTCCTCTAGTGGATAATAAAAGCCTAATATGCAAATTGACTGAACGGCAGAAGATGGGTGGAA
Source organism: Myotis davidii (assembly GCF_000327345.1). Taxonomy (NCBI): domain Eukaryota; kingdom Metazoa; phylum Chordata; class Mammalia; order Chiroptera; family Vespertilionidae; genus Myotis; species Myotis davidii. The sequence continues at coordinate 731,978 of NW_006292696.1, read as the reverse complement.
TGACCAGTCTCTATGATGTGTACTGACCATCAGGGGGCAGACGCTCAACGCAGGAGGTGCCCCCAACCTGCAAGGCCCGATTGTCCTGCCCATCACCCTGCAGAGGGAGGCGACCAGCGGTGGCAGTGGTGGGAGGCAGGGCTGGCCAGCAAGCAGGCCAGCGCCTCCCCCACTCATCCCGATTGCCCTGCCAGTTGCCTCCTGCAGAGAGAGGCGACCCGTGGCAGCGGCGGGGGCAGGGCTGGCAAGTGGGCGGTGCCAGCAGGGGACCCCCCCGCCCCTCCTGCCAGTCACTCCACAGATTGGCTATGATTGCCGGCCAGGCCTAGGGACCCTACCCATGCATGAATTTTGTGCACCAGGCCTCTAGTATATTGATAATTCATATGCATGCCCTATCTGTAATTTTAGAAAATAGAAGCTACACACTGTACAGACACTCAGAACTCATAGCTGTACGCAGCATTTTTGGATGGAATTTCTCCCGCAATAAAATTAATGGCATGTTTTATGGACATAAGGCTAAACTGTCTCAACTTCATGCTTGTTGAGAGGATTAAATGGCTTGACATACACATGTAAACTGCCTGAGTCATGGTGAACACTCATTGGCTATTATTATTAAACATCTGCTCTGTATTAGACACTGGAAATGACATGAAAAGATAGTTTAAGACCATAGGACTTATATATACATGGAGGAGGCATTTCAGTTTGTGCAGTGAAATCTTCTAAAAGAGGGTGGAGTGCCCAGCTGTTGTGGCTCAGTGGTTGAGTGTCGACCTATGAACCAGGAGATCAAGGTTCGATTCCTGGTCTAGGCACATGCCAGGGTTGTGGACTTGGTCCCGGGTGGGGTGTGTGCAGGAGACGGTTGATCAATGATTCTCTCTCATCATTGATGTGCACCCGATCAATGGTTCTCTCTCATCACTGATGCTCTGTCTCGCTCCCTCTCCCTTCCTCTCTGAAATCAATAAAAATAGAGTAAAAAAACCCCAACAAAGATGGTGGAGGTAACCCAGAGTCGGAGAGGAGGTGAAAGCGGGGATGTGGCAGGGGGTTTTTCACAGGGAAGTCTCTTTCAGGGAGGGAGGGTAGCAGAGTCATCTTCTGAAACCTCGTTTTTTACACCTGTCCAATGGGAAGGATGTTTCAGCTGTCCACTCCACTGGGCTTTGGCCAGAGTTGAGAGAAGCCACAGGAGAGAAGCACAGGGCTGGAAAGTTCCCCAGAGAAAGGGTTTTCTGTGTGAATGCCTCTTATCACCCAGGTTCCTTCTTACCCATAGCACCCCCACCCCCTCAGTGAATGACTGCTGAGTGAGAGCATGTGTGATCTCCAGAGGCTGCCAGGTTCTGATGCTCAATACCCTTGACACTAGCTGAAATGGGAAGAACTGGCAAATGTGAAAAAGCTTCTAAAAGTTAAAAGCTTCATGAAAATGTATGTTCTCATATTGCAGAAGTGCATGGATGAGCCAGGACTAAGATGTGGGATTTCTGCTTCCATGTCCTGATCCATTTCTGGCACTTGTGCTGGGACATTTGTTGGGAGGTTTGTCTTCTCAGCCTAGAGTTCATATGAGCCATGGCAGAGGCAGGGCGGGTAGGGAAGCAGAAGCCTCTGGATGAACACAGTGCATCTCTGGAGGAACACTGCACAATGATTTTTGGGGTGGGAGTGTGTTCAGATATACAGGGTATCCCCAAAAATGTATACACACTTTAGCAGCTGATGGCTCAATTTTGAAGATGAAATGTATTTTAATAAACACTGCCTTTATAATTATTCAAAATGTGCGCATTCATCTTTTGGGGACACCCTATATTATGAACTACAGTAGAAAATTTGCTTGTCTTTTTAAAGATAAAGTGAGACATTTCAGAAGGCTACTTTGTGTAGCAGACCCAGACCCCAGAGTCCCACTTGGTAGAAAAGTGTGAAAGGCAGAGCTAGAGTGAGCAGTAGGTGTTTGAGCAGGTTCAAGGGTCACGGTAAAAGCAGTGCATTAGAACAGTAAGGACATCAGACTCACCTAGGAGCTTTGCAAAAAGTGCACATTCCCAAACCTCACTCCATTGATCAGACCCATTGTGGGATATATTTTCAGTAGGCTCTGAGCGCAGCTGGATTTGAGAACCACTGCTGTAGACAAATTAGGAGTAGTTCTGAAGGCAGGCTGGAGAAGGCGAGAGTAGAAAGAGGAAGCTCCTATAGGAGATGATAGTATATAGGAGAAGACACCATCCAAGATATGTTTTTCAATAGAAGTCAACAGGACTCAGAGTCTTATTGTAGAAAGGATGAAGGCAAAGGAAATGATGAATAATGATTAAGTTTATGTTTCTGTCCCTAAAATGGACAGAAATGGAGAATCCTGGAGCTTAAAGGGGCCATATCCAATTCCATTCGGTGAATTTTGTTTCTCCCCTTGTTTCATTTATTCATCATCTCATCAGACATTTTTTGGGTACCTACTATGTGCCAAGCATTACACTAGGTGCTGGAGAGAGCTGTGGACAGGTCAGAAGGGCCCTGCTCTCACAGAGCTCACATTAACAGCTAATTCAATCCCACAATTAATTGTGATTGTGAAAATGGCAACCAATGAGAAAAGTAGGGTCCTAAGAGTACCTTAAAAGGGAGATGTAGCTTTGGAGACTGGGAAAGATTGCCTTGAGGAAGTAATGTTTGAGCAGATTGCTAAGGATAAAGAGGAGTTAACCAGGTGAAGGTACAAAGGCCAGTGTGAGGAGAGCCCACAGTAAGAAATGGACAGGGGCCCAAAATAAGTTTGTGACAGCCAGGGAAGGACCTTGAGGGCCACCACAAGGATTGTAACCTATTTCTTAAGAACATTGGGAAACTAATGAAGGGTTTAAGCGTGATCAGATCTATAGTTTTAAATAACTGTCTTTAATTGCATCAGTCCCTCTTCTCAAATTCCATCCACAAGCAGAGATAATTCCTAAGTCCATTAAAATCTCTGATATAAGGTACCTATATAATAAAAGGGTAATATGCAAATTGATCAAACAGCCAAATGACTGGTCTCTATGACATGCACTGACCACCAGGCGCAGATGCTCAACTCAGGAGCTGCCCCCTGGTGGTCAGTGCGCTCCCACAGGGGGAGGGCCGCTCAGCCACAAGCCAGGCTGAGGGCTGGCGAGCCCAGTCGGGTGGTGGGAGCTTCTCCTGCCTCCGTGGCAGTAATAAGGGTGTCTGATTGAGGGATCCGGGACTGAAAGGGCTCAGGCGGGGCTGAGGGATCCCCCTCCCCCTCCATCCCCAGTGTATGAATGTCGTGCACTGGGCTTCTAGTATTTAAATAAAAGATAAATGCTTTAGGTTGAAGTATACACTCCTTGAAGTCCTGTTCTCTATAATTTGCAAAAGGGCCATCTCTATGGAAACACTGTGAATGAATATTAAATGACAGGTATTCTTGACCTATATGTTACTGTGGTCCCACGGGAGCCATTCTATGGCTTCTCTGATTTGTGGCCATTCAACCTCTGCTTCATGATGTCCCTGAACAACTCCAGTTCTGTTATTGATAACTCTTCATTTGCCTGCTTCTCCTAGATTTAGCCCAAATTAAGCCTCTGTTTTACTTCTTGAATAGCTTTCTGAAGTCTGTTACCTCTCTACAGGACTGATCCCAGATCCCCCCTTCAATTTTAGCCTCATTCACAAACAACTCCATTTCCTTCAGTAGCTCCTCACGTGGTTGTGTTGTTAGCAGAAAAAGAGAAACAGGAAGGGTCATCTGATTTGGTGGTGAATAAAATGAGTTCAAAATTGGGTCACTGGGAGGTTGAGTTGGGACCTCCGAATGGAAATGTACCACAAGCAGGAGGTAATGCAGGCGTACCTCATGGCTGAAGGTGGACATTGAGAGTCCCCTCTTACAGGACTTGGTTTTCTACAGGAGTGAGTGTTGAGAGTGGGCTGAGGTGGTGGGGGGATAAGAGGAGAGAGAGGGGCAAGAGCCATCAAAGAAGAAAAAGCAAGTGAGCCAGAGGGAAATATGGGACATAACAATTAGTAAGCACCCAGCATGGGCCAGGTGCTGGGCAAATATTACCACATCTCAGTCTCTTCGTGCTGGGTGTCATTCTTGCTGCTTTACAGACTAAGGAACAAGACCTAGTTGGGTCACTTCACTTGCCTTAGGGCAGGAGAGGCAGAGGCCATGAGCATGTATAACCCTGGGATTGGGGGATGGGAGAGGCAGAAAAGGCTTCCTGGAGGGATGCAGCGGTAGTTATTTAACCGAGACTTATTTGATTCCCAAATCCACGATTTTCCCATCTCTTTGGAGAATACATTTAGAGAAAAGCAGAGGGTCAACGGAGCTACAGAGAAATCCAGGAAAGGAGACTTCGAACAGGTGAAGGTTAGACAAAATAGAAATCATTTGTAGCCCTTAAGAGTGGGCTTTCAGCAGAAAGTGTGATTAGCTGTGAGACTGTAGGGAACGAAAGGGAGTGTGGGAAGGAACAGGAAGCCATGAGTGATCATTTATTTGAGAAATCTGGCCAGGAAAGGAAGGAGGAAAATTCTTAGAGGTGGCGGGGGTATGTGTGTGTGTGGGATTGATTTTTTTGTGTAGTTGCAAGTTTTTTTTTTAAAGGGTAAGAAGGGTATGAGAAGCTGATGGTATCCAAAAACAAGATTGTTTTTCCAAACCAAAGATCAGAATGGAATAATGATATGCTTTTGGCAGAGAGTGGGGAGGGAAGAACTTATTTGGCAGGGTGCTCACCCACGTGAGAAGGGGGGCTTGAAACTGATATTTGAGGGAGAGGCAGAAAAACAAAACAACCCTGACTAAAATGGAGAAGCCAAACACTAGGAAGAATGACTGGGACAAGGAAATGGAAGTGGTGCCCAGTGACCAGCAGAAGCCTCTACAGGGAAGAGAGTGAGCTTAAATACCATATGACCACATACATCCATTGCACAGTATGGCTAAAATCCAAGTAATTATATTTGATAAATATAACATCTATCATTTATTGAGTATTTCACAAGTGCTAGCTTTTCCCATGACACTCCAAGTGCAATGGAACTGGAGTTCATAGAAATTAAGTAATTTACCCAATTCATACAAGATCACACGGTCAAAAGTTGCAGTCACACTCAAACCCCAGTTTGTCCATTCTCTGACCCACTCAGTTCTGAGTTGCCAGGCTGTTAAAGGTGACCTCACAGATGTTTGGATGGAAAAGATGAGTATGGATGAGTATGCCTTTCAGAAGGACAGTAACTGATAGAAGTGGTGGAGAGAATGAACTCGGATGACAGGGAAGAGGTATGGGAATTCATAGCCATGGGGACAGGCTCATCATAGAGTAGCTACAGTCTAGTAGTTGGTCAATGGAAGCTATGGATAGGGAAGGTGTGGCTTTCCTAATCACCTCAAAGCTGATCCAACAGAGGGCAAGACACAGAATGGGTTCTTCTATCATCTCTTGAACAATAACAGTTTCACTTAACGAAAAGCAGAGCTTCAAATTATTTCTTGAATTGCTCAGTAGATAACATGATTTCCAAAAGAATATAGAATGCGCAAAAAACCTCCCATCTTGGGTTGAATTTGATTAATTGAAATATAACTAGGTGTGAAATGAAAAGGAAAAGAATATTGGGAAAATTAATGACTTCATATGAGCCAGGCAGATCAGAAATAACCTTGGACAGTAAGAAGGAAAATCCGAGAAAATTTAGACCAAAGAACTTAAAGAGAAGATGGCTTGAGAAGACTGGAAAGTTCACAAAAGCAAAATTGTGAAGACACAACCACAGTCAGTAGGCATGAATGTGTAGAATAAATAAGAGAAAATGGACACTGAGAAATGTCAGTTGGATAGTGGTCCAGTTATTGAACTCAGATTTCCAAGAGACAAGCACCCAGGGGCTCCAGGATACAGAGAAGATCTTGACATGGACCCTGTCTCTGAGTTGTACAAAAGCTGACCAAAGTAGGAACTCAGAAAGTGTCATCAGAGTTAGATCAGTGTATGGAGGATCCAAGTAAAGCAATTTTATTATGTTAAATCTGATTTTAAAAGATTGTAATTATCATAATAGCCAGCATTTATTGAGTGGGTCCCATGTTCTAGGCATTGTTTGAAGTATTTCCCATGCACTTAATATCTACAACAACCCCAAGATATAGGTATTATCAGTATTCATATTTTATTCTCATATAAGGATAAGTGAATTACTTGTCCCGTAGAAGGTGGTGTATTAGTCTATAGCAGGGGTGGGGACTGTCTAGCCTACGGACCCCTAAGGCCCAAGAAATCATTTGGTCTGGCCCTGCCAACGCATTAGAGTTGAGTTAATTAAATGTTTGATCAAATATAGCAGGCAGAATTTTAAGTTGATAATTTTGTATGGCCCTCGAATGATGCTATAAATATCCAAATGGCACTTGGCAGAAAAAAGGTTCCCCACCCCTGGTGTGTGCAGAGAAGAGGCCATGTGAGGACACAGTGAGAAGGCAGATTGTCTGCAAGCTCAGAATAAAGGTCTCACCAGAAATCAACCCTGGTAGTATCCTGATCTTGGACTTCTAGCTTCCTGAACTGTGAGAAAATACTTTTTTGCTGTCTAAGCCAGCCAGCCTGTGGCATTTTGTTATGGCAACCCTAGCTGTCCAATACACCTGCCAAGCCTGCTTTCCTATGACGTGGGGAATAGTGATTAGTGCCTGATCATAGCCCCTGTCCCCCCACTTGTTCCAAGAGTAGCCATGTAAAAAGCTGAGCATGGTGCCTGGTGCATGGTAAGAGCTTGATGATCTCAGTTGATATTGTTATTAATGTGGTTTCCTCCATAATATCCTGGCCATGACAGTCCGCCTCCCCACATGGTAGGTGTGGGGTTGAAACTAGACCAGCACTTCTGAAACCTTTATTGACAATGGAAGAGTATGCACACACCCTCTTCGGGACAGAGGCACAAGGAATGTCTGCTGGAATGATTTTTCAAGTCTCATGTTTTATCTTAAAAGCACATACAGATTTTGCATTCTAATTAATACTTGGTCATGTTTTGCTGATAAAGTGCAATAATTTATCATGGTAGACAATTACAAGCAAGGATCTAGACCCGGGGTGGGCAAACTTTTTGACTCGAGGGCCACAATGGGTTCTTAAACTGGACCGGAGGGCCGGAACAAAAGCATGGATGGAGTGTTTGTGTGAACTAATATAAATTCAAAGTAAACATCATTACATAAAAGGGTACGGTCTTTTTTTTCAATAGTTTTATTCATTTCAAACGGACCGGATCCGGCCCGCGGGCCGTAGTTTGCCCACGGCTGATCTAGACAGATAACTGGGCCTGTGTGCCCCATCTACTTTGCTGGCATTTTGAGAAAGCCTTTACAAGTCACAAAGAACTGTTCTGATGTGAGGACTTAGTAACATTCTCTTTTTTTAAAAAAAATCAGCATTACGGTTAACCTGAGGTGCACTGTAAAAAGTATGTTTCATATAATTAACTGACCCACTGTTAGTGAGCTCCTGCTGTGTGCCAGGCATTGTGTCAGCAGAGTGTCATCCACTTCTAGCCTTCCAGAAGCTCACAGTGGGGCAGGGCAGGTAGATGCTAACAGGTCATTGGATAACTTAGTTATGGCCCACTGTGATGAGAACGGGGAAGGAGAAGGAACATGGCCTTGGAAAGCCTGCAGTGGGGGAGAGGGTCAGAGCCCTGGAACATTCTGAGTCCTAACAGATTCCCGGGAAGTCCAGCTTCCTGGGGAGAGTGCTCCGGAGGCAGCCTTCTGAAGTGAAGCGAGGCTTATTAAGTACTTACACTTGATCTCAGCCCAAAGGCCGAGAAGCGATTGTTTATTAAGCATTAAAAGTAAGTGAATTATTGTCACCCTTGGGGTGTCTGAGGAAGACATAGTCTGCTTTCCATAATTCTGGATTTTTGTACCGGGGCCTGACAGGGTGGAATTTGACCATTTGGGGGGGTAACTGGGTGAGGGAGCGGTGCTCTGCTTTAGATGTGGGAGGTGGGAGGTGGGGACAGAGGAACGAGGGACATCACAGATGTGTCTTTTCTCTTTCTCGTTTTCTTCCCCGGCAAGTGTGGATACTCTTTGCAGACCTGGCTGGTGAGAACTGCTTTATAAATCTTGAACTGGGAGCCAGGGGTCCTCTGCAGCCCTCTGAACTCTGGCTTTATCTGCGAGTGCAGGGGAGGCTGCCCTGACGCTTGCTCATCATGCACAGGTCCCGGCCCCCAGTGCCCTCCTAATTGCTTCCACACTCCTGGTGGCTCCTTCCCCCCTGGTGGCCTCAGCATGGCGCACAGGCAGACGGAGGAAGTGTGTGAGATGACTGGAGGGAGGGGGAAGAATTTTCCATTTCATCACAATAATATCAAGAATAATAATGCCCCTCACTCACCAGTTCATCAAGTGTATTCACACCGGTGGTCTCTTTGGATCCCAGAGGTGAGGGTTTAGGACCTTGGTGCCCCAGCCTTGGACACAGTCCCCATGTCCAGGCAGGCCCCCTCTTTACAGCCGCATGCTCTTCGAGATGTCTAGGTCTTTTCTTAAGCACAGCCCCCTCCTCTCTTTTCTCAAGTCCGGTCTAATTTCTGCGAGCCCCCACCACTTCTGTGAAAATTCTATCAAATACACTCATCCCCCGAGAGTTCAAGCAGGAAGGGGTCTGGGAGACTACGGCACTAGCCCAGAGAGCAGAAGGGACCCGGCTAAGGCCACACAGCGTGTCAGGAACAGAGCCAGGGCTCAGCCACCCCAGCGCCTGCCCTCTCTCCTCCCAGTGCCCTGGGCAGCTGCGGGCTCCCGTCTCCCCGGGCCGACCCCCAGGCGCACAGTGGGGTCTTCGCATGTGGGGTGTTTCTGGACTGTAACCTGCCAACCTTAGTGTACCCTTCGGAGGGAAAAAGCCTGCCGGACTCGGGGATCTTGGGGGGATTCTTTTATGAAGTTAAGACTGAGTGTATGAAACGCTGGTTTTACACACAGGAGACCCCTCAGCTCCAGGACCGACAGAGGCTGGGCTGCCTGGGGCAGCAGGAGGCACCTGCACACGCAGCACCGGGCCTTCCACTCTCCGCCCCGCCGCCCTGCCTTTGGTTGATGGACTGCACAGGTGAAGTCAGAGCAGGCGGTATCCTTTTGAGAGGTGTAGGAAAGTACTCTATTCAGCCTACTTGGTGGGAAGGCCAAATTGAATTTGTAAAATTCCTGCATTACAAAGACTGGGCCGCCGGCGGTGTCCCCTGTCCCCTGTCCCGCACACGCCCGTGCCACGCCCTCCCTTCCGCACGCCCCTCCCGCTCGGCCGCAGGACTCATTTTCCGGTTGCCGCGCTTTCTTCCGCGCCGCTGTCCTGGACCAAGGTGGTGCTTGTTCTCCGTTAGTGATGGGGGGCTCCCTATGGCACCTCCCACCCAGGCCATCCTCAGATTGCCGAGGCGTTAGCATTCCTCCCCCCGCCCCCTCCATGGAATCAAAACCTCTCTCTCTGCAGCTGCCACCCAGTTCCTGGCTTTGGGGTTATCATCTTCAGTGGACAAGTCTTTCCTGAGCAACTACTAGTGCCAGACAGTGGAGCAGGTGCTATGCCAGTGTCAATAAGGGTGAGAAAGAAGAGTGAAGTAATAATAATAAAAAACAATACCTTGTGCAAAGGCAGAGAGACGAGGAAGGGCCTGAGAAAGAGCATCCTGCCCTTTCCTGGACGGGATTTTTTTCTTCATTGCTTTTATGGGTAGGTTGAAATGAATGTTGGCTTTGTAAAATTGCCTGGGCAGTTTGTTTAGCGAGCACTTGGAGGAAATGTGGTGCAGTGAAAAACAACAACGGAATTCAAGTCTGAAACGTGTGTGAGGTCTTACTCTGCTACTTTTTAAATGTGTAATATTCAGCTTTTGAGGCTTGCTCGCTCGTCTGTGCTGCGGGAAACCTCATACTGGCCTCACAAGACTGTTCGTAGGGCAAATGAAATGATGATACAAACCCACTTTCTAAACCATAAATAGCTATAAAAATGTGAACATTATTAGTTTCCAACTTCCTCTTTGTTCCTGCCCACTTTTCCAATTTGAAAAGGTCAGTTTAAATTCTAAAGCAGACAACCAACAATTTACAAGTGGATGAAGTTCCAAAAGTTCCCTGCTTGAACTCTGAAACACTTGGAATTAAGGTTATAAATTGTAGTTAAGTTCCAAGGCTAGCCTGTTAATACTTTAAAAACATAATATTTATTTCACTTGAAATAATTTTATAATAGAGACCATAACTATTGCAAAAACAGATGGAGGCTTGGGTAGATTAATTCTCAGAAACTTTCAGGGACTTTGGAGGTTTATCAGAGAATTGGAAAGAAAAGTCAGAGGGCTAAGAAGGATTTATATGTATCTGTAGAAGAATCTATATGATGGATTAACTGAACTCTGGTCTGGAAAAGATGTAAAAAACGAGAGAACATGGTCTGTGCACAGTTCTAAGGTTTAAAAAGAAGGTGTAGTCTGGTTTAGATAATTACCCATAATGTCCACTTGGTGGCACTGTTGACTAAATTGACTACAGCTTGGTTGTGGTCGGGGGGAAAATGGAATGAGATGGGTGAGGAGGCTGCTTGTGGGTTTTGGCAAGGAATAATTATATATATATATATATATTTTTTTCTGTACTTTTCCTTTAATGAAGTTTATAGTGACCCTAAAAGCTATACCCACTTTCGTCAGTTCACTTAAGAATGTTTATTGCACTCTGCGTAAGTTTCTATTGGGAGAACTAACACTAAGTAGGAATAATCTCTTCAAGTAATCTACAATCTAGGAAATAAATATGTACAAAATAATTTAATTACAAATTATTAGGTGAAAATCACCTGAGTAGCATAGAGTGCTTTTTAAAAATGACGTTTTTATAATTGATTTTCAGAGTGAGGAAGGGAGAGGGAGATAGAAACATCAATGATGAGAATCTTTGATTGGCTGTCTCCTGCACACCCCACACTGGGGACCAAGTCCACCACCAGGGCATGTGCCTTGACGTGGAATTGAACTGTGACCTCCTGGTTCATGGGTCGATGCTTAACCACTGAGCCACACAGGCTGGGCAGAGATAAAGTGTTTTTTAGTTAATCAAAACAAAGCAAGAATTTCTTACTGATCACGGTGACAGCACTGGAAGACAGACATTTGAGTGAGTCTGCATTGAGGAGATAACATTACAAAGCAGAGAAAACATAAGAGCAAAGACTCAGAGATAGAAGACTGCAGGATATATCTGCAAAACCATTTGGTTTGGCTGGACTGTGGGGTATCGGGTGGGAAGCACTGGGGAGAGTGGAGAGGGGGGCCGTGGGTGCCTGGTTTTCTCCTCCCCTTCACGTTTCCCTATTAAGAGTACAATTACCTGGAAAGGATTTTTAGGATCTGCCTCACGCCTTCCCTTTTGTTCTTGCCCAGTATCAAGTCTTCCAGGTTCGCCCGGTGCTGTCTAAAGAATTCTGGGCGAAGAGCTTCAGCTCTGTAGAAAACGATATTAAATTCGGTCCCGGAAACAATACCAGGAAGAAAGCTTTCAACTCCCTCATGCTGCCAGTCTTGTGAAAACAAATGATACTCTCCAGCCTCATTCTTAGCTTATCAGGTGGAACTGGGAAGCCATGGGAAAGGAATATTTGGAAGCTAAAGGTTCTTTGTCCCAGTGAGAGAAACATACTGTAGCCTTCTAACTTGTCACCTTGTCCCCAGGTCTGCTTCCACGCTGGCCACCAGAGTGACCATTCCATGATCCCAGTTAGATTCCCCCTAAAATATGCGATGGCTCCCTCTTGCCCTCAGTGTAGAGTCCACATTCCTTATTAGGCATTTAGGGTGCCTTCTTCACTGAGCCCCAGCCTCAGAGTAGACAAACATTGATCTCAGGAGACCTTGGAAGACCACAGGTTGGGGGTTCAAATCTGGATTCCTGAGCTGACTCTGTCGCTGTGTGAGTCTCAGTGCTTCCATTGGGTCATCAGTGTAGAATTTCCTACTTACTTCTCCCCTTGCCTCTCCCTGGCCCTCACATTGCAAGCACTGCAGGGGTGGGTGCTGTGTCTTACTGCTCGATCCTTAGCATAGTAAGGCACTTAGGAAGTGGTAATATCTTGTGGAGTAAGTCAGTGTGTAAATGCTCAAGTATTCAGGAGGCGTCTGTGAATTCATGTGTCATGGGGCGGGGGGGCGGTGATGTCATTTACCCTCTGGGATTGTGTGTTTGCTTATTTATTTGCAGAGGGAAATGACATTGCATTGAGGTGTTCTGGGAGCAATGCCTCTGTGCTTTCCTCCCTCAGGGCGTGCTGCTGTAGACATGCAGCCCAGCCCAAGGGGCTTCTCCTCGCCTCAGGGGCCCTCTCCCAAGCTCCTTTGTGCAGGGCAGGCCCTAGAACCCCTTACTCGAATGTCTGCTCACTGCTGGTGATTGGATGAAAACCTCTCTTGTTCCCCTCAGCACAATGTTGCCATTATAGCCCCTCTCCAGGAAAATGACACATGCCTGCTGGTCCACTCTGGGCCCCGGAAAGCAGATAGAGATCTGAGTGGCAGCTGCTGGGAGAAAGAGAGTTTCACGTACGGATGGGAACTCCTTCTTTTGTCAGACCTTCAGCTTCTGTTCCAGGGCAGGGGCTCCTACCTGCACCCGGGCTTCAGGGCTTCGTCTCGGTCGTCAGCAGGGGCTCGTGCACTGGTTGTATCTGGAGGAAAAGGAACTTTTGTTTTCATGTCCAAATGCTGCACAAAGCCTGCCCCCTCCTTTTGGGTCCTTCCTCCAGAAAGGAGCACCCTTGGCTCCATCAGTGAGTCTCACAGACTGAAGCACCTACAGGACCAGGTGGGGGAGGTGTGTGCTGGCCAGTGGGGCAGTGGCAAAGCAGGGCACTCTTGTTTCAGCAAAAGGCAGTAGCCAGCAACCTGGGCCAGTGTGGCCAGTGGGAACATGGGCCTGAAGTGGCCAGATGTTCAGACTTGTCAGGAGAATCCATAAATCCAGATTTTAGTGTAAAATCTCTCTTGATGTAAAAATGTTGGTAACTAATACCAATTGATTTGAGACATTGCAAAAGCCAGTTAAAATAGCCTGTGGCTTAATCTGGCCTACAGCCCCCCCCATATGGAACTCTGAGGAAAATTGTGGACCCAGGAAGACTTCTGGGGAGTCTGTCCAGCTGGGTGCCTCCACCCTGAGGGACGAGATGATGCCCAACAATACAACACAAACTGGCTCTCCCCTGAAAGGCTGGGCTGCATGCCCATCTTCACCTCTAGGCATCGGCTGACGCCAGGCTGCAGGTCCAAAGTGAATTTCTTAAACCTGAAACTAGAAAAACTTTCAAGCCAAGAGGAGCCTGAGAGATTAGCCAGTCTGGAGCCTTCCTCTGTCAGATGAGGAAATTGAGGCAAGAGAGGAAGAAGTCTTGCCTGAGATCACATGAGATCTTAGGGGCAGAACCAGGGGTGGTACCCAGGGCTCCAGATTCCATGACACCAGAACTACACTCTTCCTGCCCCCCACAGTGTCACTCTCTTCAGTTTGTGGGACACAAAGAGCTTGACTTTGCAACGAGGTAGATCTGAGTTTGATACCCAGTTAAGAGCATGATCTTCAACCTCTCTGAACCCCAGATGCCTCAGCTAAAAATTGGTTCTAATGACACCTCCCTCACAGGGTGGTTATGAGGCTTAAATTCGACCATCTATGTATGTATATACCAGCTGTACCCGTTAATAATGCAGATTTTTTTGTATTAAAATAGATTTTATTGTATTGAGCAGTTTTAGGTTTACTAAAAAAATTAAAAATAAATTGCTAGCCCTAGCTGGTTTAGCTCAGTGGATGGAGCATCAGCCCGGGGACTGAAGGATCCCGGGTTCGATTCCTGCCAAGGGCACATGCCCAGGTTGTGGGCTCAATCCCCAGTAGCGGGTGTGCAGGAGGCAGACAATCAATGATTCTCTCTCATCATTGATATGTCTATCTCTCTCTCTCCCTCTCTCTTCCTCTCTGAAATCAAGTAGATTTTGTAATCAAAGAAAACACGATAATTTCAAGAGAAACATCAAAAGTGCTTTATTCAAAGTAATGTCCATTGCTAGCTACGCATTTCCCCATCTTTCAGGTAATTTGTGGATACCGTCCCAATAGAACTTTTCTTGTTTTGAGGCAAACCATTCAGAGACCCAATTTTCCATTTCGTATGTTTTGAAGTGCTGCTCAGAAAGTGCGTGTGCCATCGATCGGAACAAGTGGTAATCTGAAGAAGTTAGGTCTGGCGAATACAGTGGGTGGGATAATACTTCCCAGACAAGATCTTTTAACGTGTCTTTAGCTGGTTTTGAAGTGTGTGATGGTGCGTCATCATGAAGCAAAATTACTTTGCCGTGTCTTCTGGCCCATTCTGGTCGTTTGACGATCAAAGCGTGATTCAAATTGACTTGGACATTCTTTGTCTTTCACATAGAAATTATCACTCTTAAAGCGTTTAAACCAGTATTCACAAGTATCTTGAGATGGAGCTTGTTCACCATAAGCTTCCCGAAGTATACGATAACTTTCAGCAGCACTTTTCTTCAATATAAAGTAATGAATTAAAACTTCCCACAAATGCTCTTTTCTTTGGGCACGAAATTCGACATTTTTAAACGTAAAAATATCTATGATGTGAACACCTTCAGAAAATTTGACATATGAAGTTTTGAAGCTTGTTGTTAGTACAACAAAATAGCATACATATCAAATCGCATATATATCAACATATGTGTAACTCCACCTAGTGAAAAAATCCGCATTATTAACCGGTACGCCTAGTAAAGTGCTTGGTGCCTCGCCTGGCACAGAGGAAGCACTCTCCAAATCCCTCTGTTTAGGGAGGAGTTGTGCAGTGGCCACGTGCATGGGCTTTGGGGTGAGACATCCCTGAGTTCAAGTTCAGGCTGTGCCACCTACAGCTCTGAAACTCAAAGGCTCAATTTCCTCATCTGTAAAATGAGGATAAAAGTGGTGCCCGGAGGATTAAATGAGACATCGTAAGCACTTAGTGCAGGGCCTGGCCCACCGGCGGAAGTGTGAGTTATTACTGTCATCAAGGTGGGTTTCCTCTGACGATGCTTCTGGAAATAGTAAGGGCGACTGAAGTCCCCGCCACACACCCAGGCTGCCCCCTGCAGGGTACTTTTTGTAAATCACACCATTAGGTTCTGCCAGGTTCCCCGTTCTCTGCAGGAACACCTGATAGAGCTATCATTTTGTCAGAAGGACACATTGCTTGGGACAGTTTCTCCTGATCCAGGTGGGCAAGGCTGTGTGCTGGAGAGGCAGCCACACTTCTTTTGTATCCACACGAGGGCTTTGGGAACAAAAGGGCCCGTGGGTCCAGTTCCTACGTGCATTGTTCAGTGACCGACCGAGGCAGATTTTGACCCCGTCATATGTATTCACTTGGCTGCCCTGGCAAGCCTTCCCTCCCATCCCATGATCCCTCGGGGCAGCTGCCTGCACTATTTAAATTGCCATCACTCTCCCTCACACGGACAGTAAAGGCATGCATGCCAAATGCCACTGTCAGTGCTAATTCGCTCTGGAAGCCAGTGTGTCTTTCATGACTCCTTTGGTGGCAAGTGACGGAATCACAACTCCAAGCAGCTTAAACAAAAAGGGAATTTATTTGCTCCGAGGGTTACGGGAGAGTGGATGGGGTGAAGATGGCTTGAAGGCAAGCTCAGATCCCCAGGAATGCAAACAGAGTAGCTGCTACTTTCTCTCACTCTCCCACCTTCCTCTGTTCAGTCTTCATCTTTACATGGTCCCTTCCAACCTGGCTAAGGCCTCACCTCTCCAGGCCTGCACGCCTTGGTAGCAGAGGTTCCAGGGGACAAAGGCATGCCTCTCTCCCTGTAGTCCGGCACCAGCCCAGAGGGGGCTCTGACAGTCTGGCTAAACCATTTGATCTAAGAATGAGGGAGATGCTGTGGGTCAGAGGCACCCCTCTCCTGCAGCCAGGTCCTGTCCCTGAAGCACATCATTCTGTCCTTACCACCCTATGAAATAAGTGCTCTGATTCCTATTCTGCAAGTCTAATTGCATGTGTTGTATTGATTTGCTAGGGTTGTCATAACAAACTACCACAGACTGGCTGGCTTAAACAATTGAAAATTATCTTCCGGCAGTTCTGGAGGCTGGAAGTACAAGAGCAGGTGTTAGCAGGGTTGGTTTCCTCCGAGGACTCTCTCCCTGGCTTGCAGATGGCTGCCCTCCGGGTGCCTCTTCACGTGGTGTTTCCTCTGTGCATGCAACCCTGGTGTCTCTCCCTGTGCCCTATTCTGCTTTCATAAGGATCCCAGTCAGATTGGATTAAGGCCCACCCTAACAGCCTCATTTTTTACTTAATCACATCTTTAAAGGCGCTGTTTTCAAATACAGCCACATTCTGAGGTGGGGGGAGGGGGAAGAAGGGATTGGGCTTCAACATATGGGTGATTTTTGGGAGCGGGCACAATTCAGCCTATATAACCGGTACCTGGTGGTGAGGCTGAGTCCAGTTGCCGTGCTATAATGTCCCTGCCGAAGCTCACGGAGGTGCCCGTGGAGGTAAAGGCTTTACCCCTAG
>NW_006292696.1:695502-715238 GCF_000327345.1 Myotis davidii | reverse complement strand
GGGGTGGGGCAGGGGGCGGGCAGTGTCTCCAGGGAAAACCTTAGCAAGGGCCAGGGACTTCTGTTGGCATGATGCCCCGGTGGTACATGATGGTCTTGGCTTCCTGAGGTGGGCGGGGTTAACCCAGGCCCTGTTTGGTTGTCAGAGTAGCTTGTGTTTTCTTCTCTCTGTGGCTCCTTCTGCTAGTTTTCCCTTTGGCTCCCCAAAGACCAGTCGTCATGAAGAATTGAGGGAATCCACGTCCTCTCCTCCCAAAGGGTGGAATTCAGACTACTGGTGAGGATGTGAGATCAACCCAGATGTTACACAGGCCAACATGTTTAAAGATTTGATGAAGTTGTCTAAATTTGTATTTAAAACATATAACCAGTCCTTAACAAACCTATAATTTCAATATCAGCTTAAAATAGAAACGTCGGGTATGAATTAATTAAAATAAAAATATTACATAAGCAGCCCCGACTAAATAAATAACCGTATGAACACTGTGGAGGTGATGTCTGAGTGGCTGCAGTTGGGAAACACTGGGACAGTTTCCGCCTGAGAAGGAAACGCTTCCTGTCACGGGCACAGTTGTCGCTTGACTTTGGTGACCGGATTCATCTGCACACCTGGCCCTCATTGGCCGAGAGGACGAGCCCTGGGGCTGACTGCAGGCCTGGGCTCCCCTGCCTGTGAGCCCCCCTGTGCCGCCTGGACCAGGCTCAGTGAAGAAGCCAGTGGGCCCTTGGGTGGTAACGAGCGGCTGGCCGTCATCCTCAGGGCTTCTGGGTTTCATTGATTTAAAAGAGCCTCACTCCAGGGCTTCCGAACGGCTTGGCAGCGGCTCCGAGCTGTGGATATAAGAGCAGGTGTTTATCACTGTGTAGTCAAGGTTTTTAGCAGCTCAAAGTCTGATGAGGAATGAAGCATGTAAAAGTTAGTTCCCCAGGGGCATTAACAGAGCTGGCATCATTCTGCCATGCTAATTGCTATGAATCTAGCAGTGCTTTGTTCTCTTTAAATTTTAAGCCCGTCTGCTCCACGTTTGGCTCTGCTCGGTGGCTAGTGCTGCTGCTGACACGTTCCACAGCCGGTCCCCACGTTTCTGTGCCCGGTGCCCGGTGAGGACGACCGGTGCTGGAGG
This sequence comes from Myotis davidii, assembly GCF_000327345.1. Taxonomy (NCBI): domain Eukaryota; kingdom Metazoa; phylum Chordata; class Mammalia; order Chiroptera; family Vespertilionidae; genus Myotis; species Myotis davidii. The sequence goes on along the minus strand of NW_006292696.1, from coordinate 714,112 downwards.
CAGTGGAGCTTCGGAGTCCTGATCTGCTCACTCAGTGGGCCTGTTTCCGTGGCTGCCAAGTGTGGACCTCATGCTCTAACCTCCTGTGACTTCTGTGCTCTTTCCCCCCCACCCCCATCCCCTTGTGTTCTGATTTATTAATGTAAGATTGCCCCCCAGTGTCCAAAAAGGTTATATGCATGGGGAACGGGCTCCTTCCTAGGACCTCATTGAGCCTAGACACGGAATGGTGTTGCACTTGTCCCTAGTAGGATGGTGGTTGAGAGTAGTGCTTCTCAAACTGCACTATGTGTGTGAATCATTAAATTATTAATGATTATTATCTCAAAACACTAGGGACACGAGATGCAGCATTTCTTACAAACTCCCAGGTGACCCCAATGCTGCTGGTTGGGGAGCGCACTTCAGTAGCAAGGCTTAGACTGCAGTGGTTCCCAACCTTCCTAATGCCGCGACCCTTTAATACAGTTCCTCATGTCGTGGTGACCCCCAATTTCATTGTTACAAATTGAACATCATTAAAGCATAGTGATCAATCACAAAAACAGTATGTAATTATATATGTGTTTTCCGATGGTCTTAGGCGACCCCTGTGAAAGGGTCGTTCGACACCCAAAGGGGTCGCGACCCACAGGTTGAGAACTGCTGGCTTAGAGTGATTCTCCCTGCATCCGATATATTAGCAACCACCATGCAAGCCAGACAATCTCCACAAAGTTTGAATGAATAAGAGGTGTCCTTCGACCCTATGCACGTTCTGGCCCCTGCTTGCCTTCCCACCTCTTCTAATCTCACTCCCCTCTTCATCTACTTCACTTGCTCTGATCTGTCCTCAGTGGCACTTTTAGTTTCTCAAATATATCAGGCTCTTACCCACCCCAGTGCCTTTGCATATGCTCTTCTTTAAGCCTAGAGTGCCCCCACCCCCACTTTTCCCTTTTCATCCTTCAGTGAATATATGAACTGAGTTCCTTTCTGCTTCTCTCTCCAGCATCCTATTTGTTGTTTCTGTAGCAGTTATCTTCATGCACCATCTCTTTTTTGTTTATTTTCTTACAGTCTGTTTTCTCCTCTAGACCAGAGCTACACGAGAGCTCACACCTGCCTTCCACATTGCTGGATGCCCAGTGCTCCTGCCTGGCAGCATATGCTCAATGAGTAAATGTTGGTTGGGTGTACGTGTAGGCAGGGAGCAGAGGAACATTCCTGACTATCCTTTGGCACGTCTGAGCCACCTGTCCGGGAGGGCCTGTGGTGGGGATGATACTTAGAAGAATCACAGAATGAGAGGTCAGGAAAGGAGCCTCTTTTGAGTCACATTTCATCTTCAGAGATGTCAAAACATGAAAAATGTGTGTATCTTAGGATAGATGAAATACAGCAAGTCTAGCATCTCTTAAACAGAGTTTTGTCAAAGTAGTTTGTGAATTATTGGATTAAGCAAAGTTACTATAGTACTTTGCAGACTTTTGCCATTGAGCATTGTGAGTGTCCCAGCAGGGGCGGCAGTGGCTGTGACTGAGATACTGTGATTCACTTACCCCAGGCTGCTCCTTGTCTGCCCCACTTCTCTCCTTTCCCATCAGGACGCCTGCCTCCCACTACGGAGGCTGAAAATGCCAAATGCTCAGTTTCTGAGGCTTCTTTGCAGCAAGGTCATGGGTCTGTTCCCTAGTTCTGGCCAGTGGGACCTGCGGAGCAGTCTCCCGAGGATTTCTGGGAAGGTCTTTGTGATTAAAAGAGACACACGAAGGGAAGCTTCTTTCCTGCTTTTTGATGTGGTTGTGTGAGGACATGATGGCTGGGGTCACAGCAGCCCTTCGTAAACATGAGGGGGTCACACCTGAGAAGGACATGATGGCTGGAGTCACAGCAGCCCTTTCGTAAACATGAGGGGGTCACACCTGAGGACACAGCCAGTGTGCGGATGGTGAAGAGATGCAACAACACCTGGGCTCCTGATGGAATCACTGAGCTGCTTAATTGACTAGCTGTGAACCTTGGACTTCCCGTTGTGCAAGACAATGTGTGTTCTCATTGTTCAAGCCGTTTCTAAGAAGGCTCTCTTCTCTGGGAGCTGAACACATCCTGACTGATAAGAGTGGATAGATAAGCCAGTCTCTCCAGGAGGGCAGCTTGGAATTGGTCCCTGGCTCTACCAGGGTAGTTATGTATCTTCAAAACTGTTTCCTCATCGGTGAGACAGAGATAAGAACAATGGCCACCTCTTGGGTTGTGACAGAGGCTTAAATGAGGTGGTAGATGTAAATTCCTCAGCACAGACCTTGGCTCATTGTTGGGACTTAATAATGAGGAACTGTTACTATTATAACTGTTTGATCACAGAATCTTATTTGTCCTTGGAACACCCTCTTCCATCTTGCAGGACCCGTGTGCTGCAGGACCCAACCTGGGTGATGCTGACCTCATCAAATTTTCCCATTTTACAGAAGGAGAAACCAAGGCCACGGGAGAGCTGCTCTCTAAGAGACTCTTATTTTGAAAAAAGTGTGTGCGTGGTTCAGTCTCTTCCCATGTCACTCATTTCCACTCCCACTACGAACGACAGCAGGACACAGGTCTGGGTTGAAATCATGTGCCTTTATGGGAAACAAAAATATCCAACGACAATAACCAAAGCCCTTCAAATCTTGCCAAGTTCTCAACCAGTGACAATGAGGCAGTTTTGATGATTGCGTCTGGCTGGGGACATTTCTAAGGGGTCAGGACAGTTGACAGACATCGGCCATAAAGAGAAGTAACCGAGAGGGTTGATGTTTTAAATGAGAGCATAAGAGGCCTCCCTTCCGGTCCCTCATCCTTTCACCCTTTCAAGTTACCGCCTCCTCCCAGTTTACAAAGATGCTTCCTGAACTTTGCTCTAATGCAATCTCCTCTAGAACGCTCTCCTTCGTCTGCACCCACCGCCATCTGCCTTTTCAGTAATGTCACAAACACTTTCTCATGCCATCTCCCATCACTTTCCGCCTTACATCCATCACAGTTGAGTCCATGCCTTGTTAGTAGGCACGTCCCCCAGACTAGGCCCATGCTGATCGTCCCAGCGTCCCACCTCCCTCCCCCATTCAGTGCTCAGTATACAGTGAGTGCTCAGTGAGGGTGTGTTGAATTGAAGTCAGTCCTACAGTTGCCATGTCACATCTCCAGCCTCTTGAGAGTCGTAATTGTCATTTCCATGCATTCGTCCTTCCTCCCATGACCTCAAAATTGCCTGACTCAAGGCATCTCCAGGAAGGAACAGGCCCCACCAAACATTACCAGCTCAGGGTAGAAGGTCTGGAAAGGGGAGGAGAGAAGGCTAAGCATTCACCCCGTTCCAGAAGGCAAGGAGGCAGGAAAAGCAGCCACTGGGGAAATCCAGGAGGCTCGTGAGTGGGATGGGCCAGTGCTTCGTTCTGGAATCTCGTGAGCAGCCATTCTTCAGAAGGTTTCCCCTATGATACCTGGCCCACTTTGTGGTGGGATTCAGGTCCTGGTTGGGTTGCCCTACCAGCCCCGGACCAGCAGGTCCAGACCAGGAACCTTTCTTGGGAACATGGCCTTTGTTACCTTGAGAGGGGTGATAGAGGTTGTCTGTCTAGTTGGTCGGTTAGAGCCATGGTGGGAACCTTAGCCCTGGGTGTGTTGAGTTGTCAGGCACATAGATTGTAGTAAGGCTGAAGAATACAGGCTGCAATAATGGGCCTCTCCTCCAAAGGGGGAAGGGGACCGGGGGTGCTGGGAGCATTCCAGGGTGGGGAGAGAGGCCCCAAGAGGCCCTGCAGCTCCAGTTCTAACAGGTGCCCTTCTCTGTCTCCCACTCCTGCTCCCAGCTCCCACTCCCTCTCTCTGGTTCTCATGGTAGGGGCCAGGCAGAGGGGCCAGTTGGAAGTGGTGGAAGAAAAGGAAGCGCCTTTTCCATTCCTACCATGAGTCATAGATTGGAACCAGGGAGAGGCGAGGATCAAAGACAGGAGGAGGAGGACTGAAGAGCTGAGGAGAGGCCAAGGCCCTGGCCACCTCTGTTTACTGCTGTGAGTAGTAGTTGTGAGGCCCACACTTCTCACTGCATCATCCCCAGAGAGCACCGAACTCCTAATTGTGGGTGATGAGAAAATTCTGCCAGGGCTCTCAGAGGTGCTCAGTGGCTTTGGGAGGTGGCTGTGGATCCACCCAGGGGAAGGCCCCTCTGGGGCCAATAAGATGTGAAACAGCATGGTCAGCGTCCACACTCAAGACTGGAGAAAAGAGCTAAGAAGCAGAGAGAAGAGACCTCAGGCACCTCCTTTAGGAGGGAGGGGTGGACCTTGGGGGACTCAAGTTAGGACAGATGTTTCAGTATAAAAAGGACCCCTAGTAAAAGGATAGGCGTCCCCTCAAGTTCCTTCCCAAACCCCATTACATTTAGAAAAGAGAAAGTAAGGAGCATAAAAATATTTTGATGACGTGGGCTTGCCTGACAGCACAGAAAAGCAAGTCTCCTGGCAGGCAGTGTGCCCCATTACACAAGGGGGTTATACTGAGCTCCAGTATAGAGATTTTACATATATCTTTATATAAGTGCATATATATTTATAGAGCCTCTGTCTAGAACAGCCGGGCTTGCTTCTTCAGTTCGTTCCTCTTCCAGAGGGCTAGCCGGTCAAACTCAGAGATGGTCATGCCGAAGACTTGGTAGAACTCCTCCTGGGACAGGTGGCGCTAAAAGGAAGTGGGAGGGGACAGAGAGGAAACAGCTTGAGGATGTGAGGTGTAGGCTGGGGGCTGGTAGAGGCAGGAGCGGTCACTGTATGTTTCCTCTGGGTGCACTGTGCCCAGCATGGTGTCTGACCCACGGAAGGTATGTGATGAATAGGTGTTGAATGGATAAATGTGTGAATGAAGGTTTCCTTGGAGGGACCTCAGTGGCTGGTCTGATTGAAGAGGCTGCCCCCGCTCGGGATTCAGGTGGGACTTATGCTTCACCTAAGTGCCTCTGGATGCATCCAGGTTGACCTCACCCTTCTGCATCCCTGCTACATGCATTCATTCTGTGTTTAGGAGTGTGTATGGACTAAAGCTACTCCTCTGTCCTTTGGGGGGAAAAGGGAGCAGAGCCAAGACATTAGGGTGTATATCCGCTTATTAATATTTTTACAAATGATCTGGATGGCTGATCCTCAGGCCAGTCAATGAAAAACACTACTGTTCATATTCATCCGCCCACTGAAATGTCCTTTCATCTCTTTCTTATATGAAAACCATACGTTGTAAAGTAAAACATTGCTTTGCACTCCATGGCAGGACCTCCACCCACCCCTGCTTCCCACCTTCTGCCTGCTCTCCCTCTCAAACAGTCTTGAAACTTGATACTTTGTCAAAAGCTTTTAAGATTTAGAAATATATGGCACTTAAAATGTGGCAAAATATCAATGATTGGGGCATTTAAGTGAAGGGTAGATAGATGTTCATTTTGCTATTCTTGCAACTTTTTGGAGTTCTGAAATTTTTCCAAATAAAATTTAAAATTGTGTGTAAAGAGAGAAATATATGGCATATATCCTGCCCGGAAACTTACTGGAATCACTGAGATGACCTGTTGATAGCAATTATAGTGGTTCATTGACTTAGTTCAGTCCACTTCCTGAACTGGCACAGGGGGCTAGGGCCCAGGGGTCTCAGCTCAGGCAACACGTTAGACACGCCCCTGCGCCTCTGAACTCTGATGCCAGAGTTCCCTTCCCGACTGCAGTTTGACTGGTGGACCCTCTATTGGTATTTTTTTAAAGCTCCCTGGGTGGTTCTGATGCTTAGGGAAAGCTGTGCGTCCCTGGCCTGAGCTTCTGAGTGTCCTGGAGGGTGTAGGAGAGCAATTGGTTTTCAGGATGAACATTTTCATCCCTTAACGCTGGTCTGGGAGCTGCCCTGGGAGCTGGGAGCTGTCCCCTTCAGCACTGGAAGACACGCTCACTGCCAGACTGTGAAAGGAGGCCATTGGCCGAATCATCTGTTTCTTCTCTGCTACCCCAACATGCTAGGGCTGGAAGGACTCACTCGCATTCCGCTCCGACTGCCCCAACCCCCTCTCTACTCTAGGTGAATTCCTCGTTGTTAGGTCAAGGCGGTTGATATGCTCTTCCTCCCACTCTAGACCAGGGGTAGGCGATACATGGTCTTGGCAGGTAGAGGAAATGGATCTATATGCTAGACACGGGGCTGGGGGAGACTGGAGGAAGAGGTGAGTGACACATTCTGGGGGAGGCTTGGAGAGATCTGGGGCACTGGCATCACTAGAATGCAGCCTTGAGGAGTGAGAAGGAGAGTGGAAAGGGAGGGGCAGTCCAGGGAGAGGCAGGAAGAGGCCCTGGGGTGGAAAGGACAGAGGGTGCTCCTGCATCAGAAGTGACCAGGAACTGGAACTCCAAGCCAAATGTACTGAATGGCTCACAACGCCATGCTCAGGTCATATCCGTGCCTGTTTCTATGCTGTTTGTATTGCATGATGTTCTCCTCCCTCTCTCTGCCCATCCAAACCTGCCCACTTTCAAAGGCCAGCCACATCCTTCCTCTGGCTGGAAGCCTGCTCCTCCAGCCGAGCCTTAGCGGTCTCTGAGTAAGAGCAATCCCACACTGGCAAAGTGCTTGCTTTGCAGGACACTGCCCGCCTCAGCGCCAAAGGCTTTGTGTATTGTTTCATTGTGTCACTTGGCAACTGGAGGGAAGCATGGCCATCACCCTGCCTCACAGAGGAGAGAACTTCCCATTGGAGTCGTGGTCACCTGGCCAGGCTGCCCACCGAGGGATGGCAGGATAAGGGTTGGAACCTAGGGAGTCTGGCTTGAGGCCTCCTTATGCTTTTACTTCTGCAGTGCTGCCTCCCTGTCCCCCGTCACAACACTGGTTTTCTCTACAATCCTGCACAAAACCAGGGCTGACTTTCTTCTTATCTACCAGACTCTGAGAGCAGGGACCAAATCTAGCTGCTTCTTTCACCTGCAGCATCATCATCTGCAGGTGGGACACGCTGTGCCGGTGTCGCACAGAGGCCGAGTGGATTGAGGAGGCAGCACTGAACATCAGGGAACAGAGCGTCTACTTTTTCAACAGGCTGTGTGACCTTGAAGCCATTCATTTCCCTGGGCCCCTCCTGAGCTGGGTGAGACCAGGCAACTGCTAGAATCCCTTTGAACCCAAAGGCTCCGGCTCAGTTTTCCACTCTTACCTCTAAACGTGTCCGGTCCACGTCCTTGGGCAGTCGGTTTCTTCCTCTTGTGGTCACCAGCAGCAGTTCGTAAGGGTAGATCTAAGGAGACAGGATGGGGGGAGGAGTTTGCAGATTGGGTGAGGGCGGCGGGCTTGTCCCTTCAGCCACATTTTGTGTCTGGGCTCCTCCTCTACCCAGAAAGAGCCAGAGGTTCAAGTCTGGAGGGAGGCCTGGGTCTGCCTTCCCTGGGGTTGCCTGGCAGCCTCAAGCCACCCTTTCCCAAAAGGCAAGGGTCCAGCGTCCCCTGATCTTCTAGGGATAAGCGTGGTGGCATTTGACATTAATGTGGGCACAAGGCCTCCTGAATGTAAATGGCTCATATCTGGTGATTTGGAAGCTTCCAGACAGTCTCTGAGGCCCACGGGGAATGGTCTGATTTCAGGAGGCAAGAGTCGTAGGGAAGGATTTAGGGAAAGTGGGCCAAGGAACTGGAAATGCTGGTCTTAAGGGGACCCTTGAGGTTGTTTATCGATGCCCCCATTTTCCGCGTAGATAGCACTGTTATCCTCCTGCTGGTCCCCAGTGTAGCAGGTCCTAGTGTCTCAGGGACCTCCCAGGTCTGTGCATCTCCTTTACCTTGTACTCTGTAGAGAGAAAAGACACACAAAATGGAAACACATTGGTCTTTGCTGTGCAGACTATACTGGCCGCTGTCTTAGAGACCCTGTCCTTGCTGAATTCATCTCACATCAAGGCTGGTAGGAGTACCATGGCTGGCTGGAGATAGGGGTTGGGGAAAAAATGACCTTTGAGAGATTTAGAAGAGAAATAAGACGAGTCTGAAGTACAGGGAAAGACCCTCCCTCCACTGCCTGGGGGGCCTCCAAGTTTCTGTAGGAGCTGCCCTCTTGCCTGAGCCTGCTTGACGCTGGTGAGGCTGTGGGAGAGCCTCTGGCAGACTGCCCACAGCTCATGGAAGTTTTGCTGGGAACAGTGTGCATTTGGCTCCGAGTGTTTCCCTTCACGCAGCGCTGGCAGCAGCTCTGGCTCAGCCGTGCCCGGACAGCAGCACTCTGGGATGGCTCCGGGAACCCAGATGGGACAGATGGCCTGGAGGTCACCCAAGGCCGGGGATTTGAGAGGATGACGGGTGAAGAGTGGGAAAGGGAGGGACTGGGAAGTGAAAGGGAGTGGGAACTTGGGGTTTGGACAGAGCCCAGCGTGGGGCCCGAGCCTGTAGCAGTCATTCACTGGGGGTCATGTCACAGCTATGAGCAGTGCATCCGAAGTCCATGTGACTCACCTCGCATGCCCCAGTTGACGGCGTTCATGCTGTCGTAGTGGAAGAGGTCCGCGCTGGGTGTCTGCAGGGGAGACAGAGCCAGGGCCGGCCTGAGGCGAGCTCACCTTGCCCGCCTGAAGCACTCACCTATCTCCAGAAAATGGACCAGGGCGTGTGGGACATGGGGCCCTCGCAGAAGCCCCAGTCTCCAGCTGGGGTCATTTAACTCACTGTCATATCTCTAGTGCCCAGGCCCAGCACATAATAAGCACTCAGGAAACACTCATTTATTGGTGAATTACATCTCATGCTTTCTTTCATGAGATCTACCCTATTCAAAAATGCTGTTGCCCTCTCCCCAAATCTGTGATCTCCCTTCTCCTGCTCACCATTTCCCCTCCCCCACATAGCACTCACTACCTTCTACGTTCCATATAATTTGACTTGTTTACTATTTACTACTTGCTTTCTGTTTGTCCCTATAAGAATGGAAGCTCTGAGGGCTGGGGTTTTGTCTTGCTTGGTCCCTGATACATTCCAGGGTGCCTGATGCATATAAAGTACTTTAAATAAATAACTGTTTTGCGAGCACATGTCCAGTTGGGTTAACACCAGCCGCCATGCTCCAGTGGAGCTCGGATCCCTTCATATGCTCAACCCTAAAGTAGCCTAATGGGTGTACAGCCTCCAGTTCTGTCCTTCTGTCGTCTCTAGTCCATACAGCACGGAGCCAGGTCACACAGCACAGTTACTGGAAACCCTCCGAAGCCCTTACCAGCGTGCAGGGCCCCACTGACACCCTGTCGGGCTTCATCTCCCGGGTCGGGCTTCATGCTCACTCCATGCCAGCCCTGTGTCCTCCCCGCCCTGGGCCTTGGACACTGTCCGTCCCTCTATCTGGCTGGGTCTTGCTGGTCTTCAAGCAGCAAGAACCTCTGTGCCCTCAGGCCTGGCTTACATCCATCCCCCTCTGACCGCCTTCTCTCCTTACTCCCATGCTTTGAGTTCCATCTTAGCACTTAGGACCACCTGACTGCAGATCCCACCTTTACTTGCTGGTTGTCTGTCTCCCCAACTAGAACTCAAGCTCCCCGGAGCAGCCACTTTATTCACTGCGATACCTCCAGCACCTAGAACAGTGCCTGGCACGTAATAGGTGCTCAATAAACATCTATCTCAGTGTCCCTGCTTTCCCCGTCACCTGTCCAGGCACACAGCCTCTCCTCTTGCTGACAAGATGTATTTTTTATTCTCTGTAGGTCCTTAAACCAACTCACCATTTCTGGGAAGGTTTTATGTTGCAGGCCAATCAAAGAGCTCAGAGGGCTCCAAGCCATGCCAGGCAAGTGGAGCAGGCAGTCAGGTGTGGGCTGTGGGCTTGAGTCCTGGCTCTGCACTTACTGGGTGTGAGAGCCTGAGCAGGTCACCCCCGCCCCTCCGTGCCTCCAGAGTAACTACCTCGCAGGGTGAAGGAGTTAGTGCTTGTAAAGTGCTTAGCACAGTGCCAGGCACTCGCCAGCCTCTCCTGGGGGCTCATTTTCACACAGGGCTCACGGGGAGGAGAGCAAGCATTGCCTTTGGGTTCCTTCAGTTGACCCACCTCTCACCCCAAGGCCTTTGTCCAGGTTCCACCCCCAAGTGACCACCATAAGCACCACAGCAATGAGCTAATGCTGGAATCGCCAACATCGCAGACGCAATGTCCCCACGTAGCCTTTCTTACCCTGTGCAGCCCATTTCTTCTGTAAGCAGGCAGGGAGGCGGACTTGGAGATGAGGGGATCTGAAAAGAAGGAGCAAAACTATTGCTAGGGTCCCCTCTCTCTCCGAGTTCATCTGGCTGCAAATGGCCAATATTACTCCCCAACCCCGGGGGCGAAGGGGTCATAGCCGAGGCCACCAGCTCCTCCCACTGCTCTCCAGGCTTGTAGCTGACTAATCTTAGGGGTGCCTCAGCCTGACAGAATTCTAGGCCTACCCAAAGCACCCACTAACACAGTCTTCTGGCCTTGTCCTGCACACATCTACCTTCTTATGATGGACTCCTGTCCTGGCCACACGGTAGCTCTAGACAAAGGCCCTGGAATTGGAGGTGAGCTTGAAACCCAGACAAGTAAGCTCTCACATGGGTGGAAGAGGTGCATACTCTTCCTTTCCTTCTGGGAGCTACTGGACACATCAACCTTTGTTCTAAAACCAAAAATCGAGGCCCTCCAGCTGACAAACACAATGGGGTAGACTATTGGAGAGAAGGACTGTGCTGGGACATCCATGTTATATGCTCATCACACAGCTATGGGGGACCTGCAGCTGACTCAGCTCTGGCCCTCACAGAACACCATGGGCTGAAGGTAGGGCGGGCAGAACATACCACTGTCAGCCAGGTAGTGGGACCGAGGGGCTGCAAGAGAGAAAAGCCACAGATCAGTGTTCATGGGGACAGACAGATATGGTGGACAAACAGACAGGAGCTGGAGGGGAGAAGGGGCCTCTTTCACTACCTCCTTTCCCACTGGCCAGTTTCCAATTGTTGTACTTGTACTGCATCCTCCCGCCCCCTCCCAGCTCCTAGACCAGCACCTGGGGCATAGCAGGTGCTGTGTTTTATTTGCTCACAGATGCCATTGAATGTGTTGAATTCTGAGCAGCATTGGTGGTATACTGCACACAGCCCAGAAGCAGAGGTTAAAATTAGTGCCTCTCAGTGGTCAAACAGGGAACTATCCTGGTTCTGCCATTAGTAGATACTTAACTTCTTCAAGTTACTTAATCATGCTTCAATTTTCTCATCTCTTAAATGGGGAGGGAGTGTCTCCTTTACAGGGTGATTGTAAAGTCACCTAATACAGAAAAGTACTAGCACAGTGCCTGACACATGCAAAACACTGAATGAACTGGCTTTTAACATCATTACCACCATCTCCTTTCATCTCACCTAAAGTCAGGGTGATTATCCTTGATTAGGTTACTACTCATCCAGTATTGACTTGTATCCATCAAGTATTGATATGATGTTAAGAGGATTATTCTTGACAAGGTTATTACCCATCAAGTATTGACTTGAGATGGGATTTCCTGGCAGGACTGACTCCCACAGGGGTAAGAAAGAGAGAAGGCAGAGCATGTGTGTGTCCAGGAACAGGGATGGGATGACAGTGACTCTTAGGGCAAGCTGCTTTGTATACCTCCAGTGATAGGAGGCTCACTACCTCAAGAGGGACCCCTTATATCTTTGAGCCATTTAGACGAGTAGAAGATGTTTTTGTTGACATTGAACCTGATTGGAAGTCACTGCTTCAGATGCCCCAAGAAGCAGAGTGACTCATCGCAGCACATGGTCTCACTTAGTGCCCTGCAGAGCCCCTTGCCAAGTCTGTATTCTAGAACCAGGTGAGACCATAGCAGGGGGGAAGAGAAAGCCCCCACCAGGCAGGCCTCCAGAGCAGTGCTTACAGCCATTGAGGGACATGTCATAGCCAGCTGTGTGCAGGGCCTCCCGGCTGCTGGTGGAGCTCCTGGGCGGGGTCCAGGGATCTGCATAGGAGCTGGACCGCGCTTTCATCTCCTCTTTCAGAATCAGCCGGCCAATTCCGCTCTGGAGCTGGGGGTGGGAGAGAAGCAAAATGAAGTTAGAAGGAAGCCAAGAGCCCTGCGATGGAACAGGGTTGGGCGAGGCTGAGTGACTGGACTCTCTATAGTGAACCTCTGTCATTTTTGCTTTCCCAGTGTCCCTCCCTCCTTGCAGCACGTGTATTTTCTTCTGGGACTTCATCTCTCCTTCACAAGTGGTCCTGTGGTTGGAGTGAAATTCACATAATATAAACTTAACCATTTTTTTAAAAAAAATATATTTTATTGATTTTTTACAGAGAGGAAGGGAGAGAGATAGAGAGTTAGAAACATCGATGAGAGAGAAACATTGATCAGCTGCCTCCCGCACACTCCCCACTGGGGATGTGCCTGCATCCCAGGTACATGCCCTTGACCGGAATCAAACCTGGGACCTTTCAGTCCACAGGCCGACGCTCTATCCACTGAGCCAAACCGGTTTCAGCAACTTAACCATTTTAAAATGAACAATTTAGTGGCATTTAGTACAACCACAGCCTCTATCTAGTTTCAGACATTGTTATCACCCCTTAAAAGGACCCTGTACCCATTAGGCAGTCAATCCCTATTTCCCTCTCCTCCCAGCCCAGTCCCTGGTAATCACCAATCTATGTTCTGTCTTCATGGATTTACCTATTCTGGATATTTCATGTAAATGAGATCGTGTAATATGTGGGCTTTTGTGTCCGGCTTCTTTCACTAAGCACAATGCTTGTGAGGTTTACCCACATTGTGGCATGTATCAGTACGTCATTCCTTTTTTATGGCTGAATAATATTCCATTGTATGGATAGACCACATTTTTAAACCCATTTGTGAGCTGGTGGACATTTGGGTTGCTTCCACCTTTTGGCCATGTGAATAGTGCTGTGATGAGCATGTGTGTACATATTTTGAGTACCAGTTTTCAGTTCTTCTGGGTATATATCTAGAGGTGAAATTGCTAGGTCACATGGTAGCTCTACATTTAACTTTTTGAGGAACCACCAGTTTCTGCAGTAGTGGCACCACTTTCCATTCCCATCGGAATGCATGAGAGTTGCTGGCACTTACGTGCCACTGCGTGAGAAGAACCTGCTTGAGCATGAGGCCAATGCTAAGGCAATGGCACAAGAGCAGAGGGAGACAGCTTCCCCAGGACAGTTTTTTGAGCAGCTGGATCTAGTTATACTTGAAGCTAATCCTACCATTTGACTTTTCAGTTATGCCATTCCTTTTTTCCCCCATCAACAAATGACTTTGCATTTGGTTTCTGTCACTCACAAGTGAAAACATCCTCAGTAACATACCGTCTAAGCACCTCATTCAGCGGGTGGCCGGCTCACCTTGTGCATGCTGCGGTCAAAATCGTCCTCCTCTCCTCCGGACGAGAACCTCCTGGCTCGGGGCACTGCCAAAAGACAGCGAGGATCAGCTCCTGCGTGTGCTGCCCACTCAGCCTGCTCTGGGGAGAGGGCGCAGGGGCAGTAGAGCCTAGATAGGTGGGCGTTTCCTTTAGGTGCTGCCACTTTCAAGCCAAGTGACCCTGCCCAAGTGCACTTGGTGAGCTGCCGCTCCACCATGGCCTCCTGTACAGAGCTGCCCAGCATCCCTTTCCATTCCTGGGCTCTGAGGTGGGCGTGAAGCTGATGGCCCAAACAGAGCTAGTAAGCCACCCTGTTGGGACTTTGCTTGGTGGGAGAGAAGCCCTTTTCTGCCCAGGGTAGGAGGTAAGCCTGGACCTGCCGGAGCTCCCGCTGCTATGAAGAGGGCAGAGTCAGCCTGAGAATGGAGCCACCCAACTCGGGGGACAGGATAAGTCCCGATGACGTTCATTCACCTCTAGATCCAGCCGTGCCACGAAACTTTCAGTCACATGATCCAGGAAATCCCTAATTTGGCCTAAGCCATTCGGAGTTGGGTTTTTTGTTTGTTTGTGATTGAAGCAGTTTCATCTAAGATCCCCCCTCTCCCCGACACCTGCTGGCTGTGCAGCATCTGAACACCTTTCTTTTATGGACCCTGGTCACTGTCCACTTTGGGTCATAGTTGTGTTGGTTTCTTAGCTCCTTTCTAAATGGAGACTTCTTTGAGCACCAGGAAGGGGTCCTCTCAGCTCCTCAGAAGCTTTGCTTAGAATGGACATTCACTTAGCAAAGGTGTGTATTGAATCCAAATGGCACTTGATGAAAATTCCTCCCCATACTGAAAGAAAACACTTGGGATGCCAGATTGGTTGGGGTTTGCACCTTGAGGACCATTAAGATTCTTTGCCAGGTGCCTACAAAAGCCTTCCATCCATCCTCCGAACTATTATTCCCCCTGCGGCCAAAGTGGTCTCTCACAAGCATAGATCTGATCATGTCACTCTTAATGGCTTCCTACTGTTTTGGATAAAGACGAAAACCCACAAGGCCAGTGGGATCTGGCTCCTCATCACCTCCCCCACCCCGCTCTGAACTCCGGTTAAGCTGATGGCCTTTTCTTCCCCCCATGGAGCCACCCTCCCATCTTGGGCTTTGCAAGATGTGCTTCTACAAAGCTTCCTCCTCACCCTTCCTATAGCCGCAGTCTCTGCATCTGAGATGCTCTGTCATCCCCTAGGCTGGACAGCATGCCCCTGTCATCAGCTCTCTTACCACCTGTGTCTCACCTCCGGGACATCACCTCCTGCTCTAGTTAGGACCCGTGTCTTCTCCACAAGGCCAAGGACATGGTCTGGTTTGCTCCCCAGTGTTTCCCTAGGGCCCATGGCTGGTCCTCAATACATGTTTGTCAAATGAATAAGTGAATGATCATGTGAAGGAGCAGGTGACTATCCTGGCCCTTGTGTCCCTGGTGTAGGTGACAGGGCTCTGGCCTTGGCTGCCCTGCGGGGCACACTACCTTTGGGGGAGCCATGGTAGGTCCAGTACTCAGACTCTGAAGCATAGTAGGGGTCTGGAGAGTAGGCTGGACTGTACTTGGAGGCCTGGCTGATGTCTTCACTTGTTTTGCTCTTCGTTGCTGTCGACAAATCACCTGTGAAGGACCCAAAGAGAGAGCTGTAGGGAGGCAGAGTATTCTAGACCAGTGTCCTGTGCACTGTTTCCCATGTCTCAGCCAGGCTCCAGCCCAGGGGAGTAAGTCCACAATAGGGAGCATTGGTGCTGGAAAACACTGAGGCCAAGACCTGCATTTGACAGGTGGGAATCTGAACACCAGAGAGGGGAAGGTGCTTCCTCAGAACCACACAGCTCGTTAGACCAGAACAGGATCGCACCTCGCTCAGGGCTCCTTCTGCCACATTCCACGGACTCCCAGGTGTGCTCCTGAGTGAACACTAAGGCCGTGGCTCTTCCAGGTGAGATTGGACACGTCCCAGGTGAGCCCTTGCTCTTCCTTACCTTCCTTACCTTCGAGCAGTTGGCCTTGTTGTGGATTCGAGCCACATTTAGGGTGGGAATTGGCAAGCAAGCCCTGCTGCATGTTGAGTCGGGTCAACCTGCTCACCCTGAGATGCCAAGTCCTTCTTGGGGAGATTATATGACCCGAAGGAAGGAGCACTGGACAGGGAGGGAGTCAGCAATGCTGGGTTCTTTGCCCAGCTCTGCCACTTAACTCAGTTGTAACACTGGGAAAATCCTTCCCTTCTCTGCCTCAGTTTCCTCATCTGTGAGCATCAGAATTAGTCTTTTGGCTCAGATGCCATCCAGCTTCCAGCTTCCACATGAATTCCATAGCATGGAGTGACCATCAAACCTATCGCAGCCACAAAACCTTCTGGGGCAGTGACTTTAGCATGTCTCAAAGACTGGCAAGAGGCTGACTAGGGCAGAGAGAGGGCTGGCTTTAGGACAGTTCCTCAGAAGAGAAGCTATAGGGACAAAGTCTACACTCCTGGTAGCCAGGGCAGCAGAGGGTCCTGGGATGGCCCTCAGCCAGCTCTAGGCTGTGCCCCCTTCCCCAGCAGCACTTGCTCCCAAAGCTTCCCAGTTCTCTTTGATGTGGTTTAGTCAGTCCCCGGCCACTCTCCTCAGCCCCTTCATCCGCCCTCTTATCCACTCAGCCCACCTCCACCCCAGACGCCCTGCTTTGGTGCTGCCTCCCAGAGCCATTTGCAAATCCTGCAGTCCTGAGGGCTTTGGGGTCTGGGGCCTTTTCCAGATGTAAGGTCAAACTAACTTTGTTAGGGTTGGTGACTTTCTGTGGCCACTTGGGGCACATTGTCCTTAAAACAAGGACAATGGGACCGGGCAGAGCCACTGCAGGTGGGGAATTCACCTAACTCAGCAGTTATTGCAGGCAGGCCTGATGGCGACTAGATGGCATGGCTTCCTGGCCCTGTGGGGCACATTAAGATTCAATCATAAAATTCCAGCAAAGGTAGTCAGTTACCATTCTTGTTGTGTTTATGCAAACAATGAGGCCAAATTGAATACTTTCTGCAGCCACACACAGACGTGCACATGCTCACAGACCTCCCTGGACCCCAGCCTGGCCTCTTCCAAAATCGAGGATGTTTGTCTAAATGATCAGGTTGTAAGTACCCAGAGCCACTATTTATACTTGTGCCACCCTTTCCACCAGCTCAGTGAGTTCAGATCCCGGCTCAGGGCTGCTTCTGCTGGCTCCATGCTCCACCAACTCTGTTACCCACCTAGACCCGTGGGCATGCGAGGGTGACAGGGTGGCAGTTGCGCCTTGGCTAAGAGGTGTGCTTACTGCACTGAGGCTCAGTAAGTGCTCCTGCAGGTACCTCCAGGCCTCAGTGATAAATGACTGAGCGTCAGTGCCCTGGGGGCGCCCCTCCCAGCGGTAAGCTGACAAGGGTTACTCTGACCATGGAATTAAGGACACCAGACAGAAGGGAAGGGGGATTGGGGAGATGGTGGCAAAGGATTTAGGGGATATGAAGCCTTCCTTGCTCTTTTAAAATGTCAGCACGCTCTTCTCCAATGTCCCCTGGAGTCGGTAAGGACCAAGGTGCAGCCTTGCAGGTGCCCCTCCTGGTGACCGGTGCAGCACCTTCTGCACACGTGTTAACTGCCCCACATCCCTTGCCTGGCCATGCCCGCTCTGCCTCAGACCGTACCATGCCGTTTGTAGATCGGGGGTTTCCGGTAGATGTTACTTTCTCCAGCTGCCAGACAGACCCAGAAGGGACAGTAGGGAGGGGAGAGGGAGAGAGAGAGAGAGAGAGAGAGAGAGAAAGAGAGAAAGAGAGAGAGAGGAGAAAAGGAGAAAGCAGTTGGTCAGTTCATCTCAAAAGAGAGAGATGGTCCATAAGTTTTCCCAAGGGTCCACCATCTTTTCCCAGGTGGCCTTCTTCAAAGCTGAACTTCCAACCTCGTACCACCAGGTTCCAGGAAAGGTGAGGGGAGAGGAATGGATGGATTCAAATGGTGCAGAGGAAGGACTTGGGGCGTGAATGGTGGGCATGCAGGCAAAAGGTGAGCACGTGCTCAGCAGGCCCCATGCAGGACAGGCCCCACTGCCTCCACCCAGCAGCCACGCCTCATTCCATGAGAAAGTGCCCTGAATGCTGCAGCCAGGGTTCAGCGTCATCTCCTCCCACTTCCTCAAAACAGACAGGCTGGGACCTTTCTGGGGCAGGTAAGAAAGGTTTAGATGAAACAGCAGGACGAACTCCCGGGAAAAGTGAGTGGGGAGGGAGAACCTGTGCTCGGAATTGGGAGAATAGTCGAGGCTGTAACTCAGGGCGAGATCTTGTCCAGTTCACTCCTACAAGCTCGCCTATTACTATCCCCCAGGCTCGCCACCTCTAGCCACACTGGCCTGTTTCAGGGCCTTTCTACTTGCTCTGTGTGGGAAGAGCTCAGGAGATTTATCTCAGTGCAGTGGTGGATGCAATGGCGCAAGCACACTCCGCCTATTCAAGCTTCCTTGGCACACCAGGAAGTGGCAGCGCTCGCCTGAGCAAGGCCCCTAGAGCCCCTACATAGTACCCTGATCTTTCCTACTATTGGCTGCCCTAAGGATTGTGTAAACTTCTGATTGGTCCAGAATGTTATATATACTGCTGCACTTACACAATAAACTTAGATCTGCGTCACTGAACCTGGTCTCCGGAGTCGGGCATGCTTTGTTAGGACTCCTTCGGCCCGCGGGACCCCCTGCTTCAGCTCTGCCAGGATGTTTTCCCCTGGGATCTTTGTAAGGATGATTCCTTCTAATTTTTGGCTTCAAGGTTGTCACCACCTCCAAGAAGCCCTTCCTGACCACCTCATCTAGCCCAGCCTCCCCCAGTCACTCTATCTGTTGTATTATGTTTGCAGCACCTACTGTCACCCGAAATTATCCTTTTACTTATTTGTTTACTCATTTATGATTTCTCTCCCCACATTAGAACATAAACAACATGAAGGCAGGACCTGGGCTGGTTTAAGTTGCAACCTCAGGGTCCAGAATAGTGCCTGGCTGTACAGAAGGAATAACAGAGGCTCAGAGAAGCTAAGCAACTGGCCTGAGGTCACCAGCTCATACATAAGCAGCAGGATCAAGATTTAATCCCAAGTTTTGATGCAACAGCCCCTGACTTTCAGCCTGATTACTGCT
>NW_006292696.1:674057-695442 GCF_000327345.1 Myotis davidii | reverse complement strand
GGGCTACTTCCTGGCGGTCCTGACCAAGGTTGATCCTGTCAACAGAGTGAAAGACTGGGGGTGTATCAGGACTGGAGGGTGGGTTAGTTCCAGTGATGGTTAGGGAGGGTCCCCAGGAACTGGCTTCTCCTCGGTGCCGGTGCAGGGTGCCCGGCAACCCCATGAAGCATGCATCCGTCCATGCCGGGAGTCCCGGGCTGGCAGCCTACCTGGGATGTGAAAGTGCTTGGGAGCCTGGTAAGAGGTTGGAGTGGAGGACCTCACATCTAACTGGCTATGGTATGGAGAGCTCCGGCCACTCTCGGGCCCTGGAGCACGCAGGCAGTGGTCCCCAGAGAGAACAGAGGCAGAGAAAACAGGCATTAACGCGGTGGCAGTCAAGGCAGCAGTGAAGTGTGGGGAGCAGGGACAGTGGGGAGGCGGCTGTGCGCTCATGCACTGTGTCTGCAGAAATAGACCTGACCCTGTTTTCTTGCTTCACCCCAAAGTCAGGTTTTGTGGGTTAGAAGAATCCACTCCACCAAGCTTCAGGAAGGCATTTTTATCCCGCCCTCTCCTTCTCCTCCCCCTCTCCCTAAATTGCTTTGCTGGCTTCACCCTTAATCTCAGGGCTGGCTGTCCACGACCTGACTGGCCTGGGTGGGGCTGGGCTGTGGGTGAAGGCCAGGCCACAGCCCCGTTTCTGGTCCTTTGGTTCTATCCTCTGGACCAGGCAGGCCTAAGGCTGAGGAGTGAAGTGTCTTCGTCCAGCTAGGGCCTTTGGGCTGCCTGCCACCCTCCTCTCCTAGCAGCTCACCACCCATTCCCCACAGCTGCTCTTCCTCTCCCCTGCCAAGGGCATCTGCAGGGCCTCAGTGAGGCCCAGCTGGTCCCCTGGGTGGCCACAGACCTCCAGAGGCCATGCTGTAAAACGGAGATCTCAGGAAAGCCCTGTTCTGTGTCCACATCTGGGAACATCAAACCACTGTGTTGTCCCCCTGGCTCTTCCTGTCCCTTTGGGGGCGTCCCCCTTCCTTACCAGAGCGGTAGTAGTGGTGAGGTGAGCGGGAGAAGGTAGGGGACATGCCCTGTCGGCTGTACGTGGGGGAATCGATGTATCCCGGGCTGGACGCCCGTCTCTGCCGGAGGTCCAGGTTCTCGTAGATGTCCTGGGGAGGAAGTGGGACTGTGAGCAAGGCTAGCAACTAGGCGGGCCTGTGGCCCAAGCGTCTGGTAGGTGGGAGGGGGAATGACAGAGAATCTGGGATTCTAGGGCCTGAAGCACGGTGCTGTCCTTCTGAATAGAGACCCCTCCGTTGGTTACATGCACAGCCCAAGGCAGGGTGCAGAGAATTCCCAGGGCCTTCACCCATCCCTCACAGGCCCTTGAATGGAACCTGAGGGTCAGGTCCCTGGAATCCTGGCCAAGGATCACAGAAGCATTGGGGAGAAAGGGTACATCAGGTTTGCCCCCAATCATTTCTACCTTTTACACACCCCCCCTTCCTCCAGGTCATGCTCCTGTCTCCCTATCACTACTACCCTGGTTGGGTCAAGGGCTTGGGCCCCTTGGGGTGAAATCAGGGGCCTATTTGGTCAGCATCAAGGGACACAATTATATAAAAGGTCTCCCCAAACCAGATTAATTACCTGGGAGTAGGGAGATAATGTTCCCAGCGACTTAGAAGCGAAGAGTTTGAAGGCAGTCATGGAAGGAGAGAGAAGAGGGTGAGAGAGAGGGACAGAGAGCAGTTAAATGGTTCAGCAAAGAGAGGGCCTCTGCGGCCCTCAGCCTTCCTGTTCAGATGACCCTCACTTAGAGTTCCAGCATAGCAGAACTCTATAACTTGGGGCATGAATAGTGGGCATGAATAGAGAGCTGGTCCATAAGTTTTCCCAAGGGTCCACCATCTACCACCTGCAGTGCTGACAGGTGGTAGAAAACCTTGAGACTATGCCCTCCTTTTGCAAATGGAAAAGCCAAGGCCCAGAGAGAGAACAGGAAGGCTCGGGACTTCTCAGGGAGGAGGTAGCAGGGTCTTCACCTGGACCCAGGCTTCTCCACTGCAAGCTCAGAGTCATTTCATGACTGTTCCGTGTCCCTTTGCCAGTTCACAACCCCTCTGTGGTTCCTGAGGACAGTGCCTGAGTAGGGGATCCAAAGGTAGGGCCAAGCAAGGGCCCGGCTGGTGCCATCAACACGGGAGTTGGCCAGTGGGTGGTGTGGGAAGATGGAGATGGAACGTCCCCTCCACGGAGGACTGCTCAGCCCTAGAACATCAGGGCCAGGTGGGTTGTCTGTCCAGTGTTAACACAACTTCTTAAGTTTCCAAGATAAGTCAGAAAGGCAAATTCTTAGGTGAAATCTCCCAATGTTTAAATGTTGACAACTAATTTACATTTTAAAAAGATATTTTGTGAGCGAAACAAAACAAATTTCAGGGCTGGTGTGGCTTATGGGCCCTAGTGGGCCATCTCTGCCCTTAGGAAAATCAGCTTCTACCAAACACTTGGTCCCCTTTTCCTGGTCCATTTCAGGGGCCAGACACAGAGAGTCTCAGCACCAGGCTCTCAAACCAAAACAGAAGCCAATCCCTCTAGAGAGGAAGGGGACAGTGGTGGAACAAGAACCTGAGTCTGTGCCCTCCAGGCCAGGGATCCTTCTGCTCCAAATGATCTCAGCTCAGGAGTCTGGGATGGAGTCAGACATCTTCTGGGATAGCAATGGCCAGGGCCTCCTGGGTAGTGGCCACACTGCCTTTTCCAGAGAACACTTTCTCTTGTCCAGGGACCATTTATTTCAAAAGCCATCTGATGCTGAGTGTTTATACTAAAAGTTCCTCTCTTGCTTTGAGTTCGGGGATTTAAGGCCAAGTGCAAAAACCAGAGAACCTACTAACTAAGGATTATAAACCCAAATGGCCATTAATCGTGGCAGGGGATAAGACCCATGGGCTGTGTATAAAAATTCTCCACTGTAAGAAAAACAGTATTTCAAGTGATGAGTAGTTACAGGTTCTCAGCTTCAATGTTGGGGTTCTCAGGAAGTGGTGGGGACCCAGGAGAACTGCTCCCCATCTCTAAATGGTGGAAATACTGGTGTAGTGTCATCAGCTCTAATTTTTCAAGTAAGTCAGATTTTTTGATGAAATCACCTGATTTTAAAATGCTAATTGTAAATTCCAGTTTAAAAGAGTCTTTGGGTCAACACTGTGGAGGGCAAAGTGTCTGTGATGGAGGGAACTGGGGACCCCACGGACCCTCCTCTCCTCCAGCAGCCCCAGAGAGAGGGGCAAGAGGCCATACCTCTCCATAGCCACATCTCTCCAGCATCTCATCAGACGTGTATCTGGAATGAGGCTCGTAGGAAATGAGGTCGGGGCGTTGTACCTCGTAGATGGACTTAACCTTGGGGAGAGCTGCCAGGTCTTTGTAATTAAGGATCTCATTATCCACTTTAGCCTGGGGAAGAAGGAGACGGACAGGAAAGAAGCAGAAAGATAAGAGGGAAAGGAGAGAGGCACAGGGAGAACAAGCTTCTCCAGTTTCCACAAGAAACAAAACTTTAGGATGGAAGATTCGCAGAAGGTGAGAATAAGACAGGTCTTTGAGGCCATCCATCCCAACGGGGTCAACACTGATTGTGCACATATGATGTGTGAGGCCCTGTGCTTTACAGGATTTATCTCCTCTACATGTCATGACATCTCTGTGAAGAGTCAGGGTGTTGATTGCCTTCTGACCCCACAGAGTGAAGATACCCAACTCACAGCATTCTTGAGGATGATGAAGATGGCAAAGGCAAATAATTATGGTAGAAATTACTAGCTGACATTTAGTGAGCACTTCTTATGAGCCAGACTCTGTTCTAAGTCTCTTATCTGGATTAACTCCATAATTCACAACTCTAATAGTAGGTACTAATATTATCCACACTTTTAAGTAAGGAAACAGGCACAGAGGAATCAATTGACTTGCCCAAGGTCACATAGCTAAGAAGAGCAAAACCAAAATTCAAACCCAGCCAGCCTAACCTGAGAGCCTGACCTCTCCAGTGGCCTCTCCTAGTTCCCTAGGGTGGGGCGTTCACTGGCTTACAGCTGTCAAAGGGCTGCATCAGAAAGCAGCTCCTCACGTCGAACTGAACTGAGCCTCTACTACCTGACGTTGCCTGAGTTCAGTTTTCTAGAAATGCATGGATGAGGAGGGAGCTTCCCCTTGCAGGGGACAGCCCATGTCTCATGGTTTCTGAAGCCATGTTCTTTCCATGTCTGCGTCTTCCTTCTGTGACCTGGTTTCTGCTCTGGTTAACAGGATCTGTCGCCCCATAACTGCTGTTCTCCCGAGGTCCTGAGGTGAGGCAAATTAAGAGAGCTCACTAGATAGGGCATCCAAGGAGATTGTATTATCCTCATAACATCTCCCAGTGCTTTGGGGGCCAGGTAAGTCTCAGGGCCATGACTAGTATAGAGAGAACAGCTTTCATAAAGACCCTAAAAGTGTTGGTATTTTAAATACTTCTGAAGGCCCTTCCCCTATTCCATCCTGTCCATCCCAGTGCTCTTTGGGCACTGTGCTATTCATCCCCCTTTTCTCCTAGACCCACTCTCCATTCTTCTTGCGCTGACCTAGGCTCCAAGGCCCCATGGACTCTATCTCAGGCTCCCTGTCTTTCAGTTGGGTTGGCCAAAGCAGGGGGCAGGGGGGCCCTGCAGAGTGGGAAGTGAGTGAAGAGGCTGTGTACTTTTCCCCCTTGCACCTGTCTTGCCTGGCTGTGGTTGGGCATGGCTCCTGCCTGGGACTGCTCTTCCACAGCTCCAGCTCTTACCATCCTTTCCCTTTAGGCTGAGGGTGGCGACAACTTCCTGCTCTTGTAGTCCTGGGATGCTGCACTAAGTGGGTCCCCTAACCCTGCCCACACCTCTGCAAATGCTCCCTTCACAAACCCTGACTCAAACCCTTTGAGGTATGCCATCTCATTTCTGCCAGACCCTGCCTGGGTCAGACATCCACATCTGTACCAATTTGGGGGGAGGGGTGTGTGGGTAAAGGGAACCTCATTTGGAGAGTTCACTTGCTGAAGTAACTGCTGCCTTTCATTCTGGGATATTGGATCTTGACCTTGAGCGCTCTTGGCATCTTGAAAACTTGTTTCAACCCATCAGTATTCATCTCAGCATTTTACTCCAAACCTTTGGAAACACTAAATTTATATTTCTTCCTATAGCTGCCTTGTTACAGGTTATAAATAAGTTTATAGTGATTGGACAGAGGCATCCTAGCATCATTAGCCAGGAAGGAAGGAAGAGACCATGAGGAGCTGATCCAAGTCAGGTCACCTGGAGATGACTGTAGCAGTGAGTGGGGGATGGAGCAAAGTTTGAAAGAACCTGACCTCTCCAGGTACTCTAATAATTCTATGTTAATACCAAACCTCAGTGTTTATGAACACTAAACCAACTCTCTTTCCTTCTGCCTGTTATTGCCTGTCCCAAATGTGGTTGGGTGGATTCTTCCCTGACTTTGGAAGCCATATTTGGAACAGTCTGACTTAAAACATGACTCACATCACGTGTGCAGTCATTCCCCCGAGTAGCTGAAAGTGAGGCGTCATTAAGGGGAGAGTAGGAGGATACAGAAGGGAACACACATGCTATGCGAGGATGTGGGGGTTACTGATTTCAATGTACAGGCCCCCAGCTGGAGGGCACAGTGGCAGGTGTCCCCAGTTGCTGTTGTTCATCTGTAGTCGAGCTGTGTCTGACTAGGGGCAACTCTACGAGCTTCCTCCAGGGTGAACACCATCAGGGCCTAGCTTATTTCACAAAGGTTAGCAAGGCTCCTCAGAAGCACAGAGACCAGCCAGGGATTAAGGGCTTTACAGTGCAGCTCTATATGTCCTGAGTTCATACACCTTGGTAACTCTCTTTTGGAGACAGGCCCGCTTTGGTCAATAACCTTCTCACGGTATAGGCCCTGAAATTAAGCTCATTAATCCTGCTGTGGTCTGGCCCCATTCATAGCACCACTGAAGATTCCTGTCTTACTCTGACAGGAATCTTCAATGCCTACAGCCTGTGATCAAAGCCGCCTGTCCTTTGTGGGAGCCACGTGGCAGAATTGACCCATATTGAAGTTGCAGTCAATGGTTACTCTTACATCTTTTAAAAGTTTAAACAGAGGAAGAAAGGAAAGGAAATAGTCCCATCAATAGGCATAATCCAGCAACCAAGGAGGAAACTGGATGTGGATTTGGAGTAAAATAATGATCATGCATGATGAACAGGGCCTTCCCCGAGCTGGCGGGTTTGAGGACTGTCTCTAGAACTTCTTATTAGGGTTTCCTGTTCTAGACATTACCCCCAGCCCCCATTTCTGGTCTTCTTGGCTCCTTTGACTTGAGGAAGGCTGAAGTAGCCTGGCGTTAGCCAGACTGAGGTTTGCTGACTGTCAGTCCCTCCTCTGCTCATCATGGTCCTCTCAGGCTGTGCTTCCCCCACCTCCTTTATCTTACTTCTATTTACCTCTCAGGTTTGAGCTTAAATGTTTCTTCCTAGGATTCTACTCCCAATTGGTCCTAGACTGTCAGGTTAAACTGCAGCAGCATCAGAGCACCCTGTACTTTTTCTTCCTAGCACCTATCAGAGCTGCAACTGATTATCCATGGAATTATGTGCTCAACATTATGGATCAGGTTGGTGAGGCACCACCATCTCCCCAGTGCAGAGGACAGCATGTAGTGGCATAGACACTCAGTATGCATTTGTTGAATGAATAAATAAACTACATACCCAAGGTCATCTAACTCAACTCTTGTCCCTAGCAATGATGAGTGTATCTGTATTTGAATGCCTCTAGGGATGGGAGCTCAGGCACATGCACAAGGTTTACTCCATCCCTGGGCTTCTCACATGATTAGGAAGCTCTTTTATGTGTTTGCAAATCCTTTACGGCTGTGTTTCCACATTCATATGGCTTCTTCTTCCTTTCTGCCTCTTTACCTCACACCGCTGTCTCCACATGGACATCCCATTCAGTACCCACTCTGAATAGGGCTCTAATCCCCAATTTTTCTCTTGCCCTTGTCCTAGTTAAGTAATGGGAAGGATGGGCATTGCACTGTTTCAGAGCTCGTCCAGGGCTCTTGCTGTTGCTGCACTTTCTTTCTCATGTTCCTCCTGATCTTGATATTATCCCTGTAACTCTGTTACTAAGCTGTGTGCTCCGCAAGGGCAAGGGCTATGTCCTCCCTGTCCCACCGTATCCTCAGGACCCAGCACAGAGCCTAGCACGTGTTGGCACACGGACAGCAGTGCACACCAGCTGGATGAAAACCTGACAGCTGTCTCTGTCCTAAGAACCTCCTTAGATTCCAGGCTCGGGGATAAGAAAGTCCACTCTGTGCTGAGAAGCGATACATACGCAGATGACTCGGTTGGGTGACCCAATGCTGGATCCAGGGGGTGAGATGGAAGTTTCAGACGTTCGCCTGTGCTGTGGGAGAGACAAAGACAGAAGGGGTGAGGAGCTCACCCCAACTTGGTGGGAACGGGGAGAGACAGGGTATAAGAACCCAGCTCTTCAGGGAACATTAGCAATACTATTAAAAGTACTCTCTGGCTATTTTATACTTTCTCTTTACTGCCTTTTAAATCAATGTCTGAGTGTGAATGAAATCAGAAATGCACGGGACTTCAGGCTGTTGGACTGAATACGGATTTGTTTTTACATATTTGTAATTGGCCTTTTAGATAGGAAGTTACTCATAAAACTTTTTATTTGAGGTAATCATAGCCAATAATGTATTTACTTTAAATGAATAAAATTGGTTAGTACTATTCCTTAGTAGTTTGCTCATACAAAATATAAAAGTAGGTTAAACTTCATGTAATTGCACAATATATATCTAGTGTTTATAGTATATCCATTGCAAATTGACATCAACCTAAATGATAAACTTAAAAAATCTTTCTCTAAACAATGGCAATGATGGACTAATGGCTTCCTTAGCAGAACAACACTGTGTCAATCTCAGTACACCAGAGAGTGGCAGCATGGTGTGGTTAAAAAGTAAACAGATTGAGCATTAAGGACCACTAATGAACTATGTGATTTTAGGGATCTTGAATTTCTGATCTATAAAATGAAGGGGTTGGTTTTCGGGATTGCTAAATTCCCTTTTAGATCTCTCATCCTACAACTTAAAGCATTCTGAGTGGGCCTGTATAGCAGTGTTTTGTGAACTAGTGTGGCTCTAGTGGAGATGAATTTAGGTAGAACAGTTGGTAATACAGAATCCTAGAGTAAGAGAGTAAAATGTGAAGTTCTATTTCAGTCCTCGCAGATCAAGGAGCAAGTCTTAATTTTGTGCTAATACATTTCAACAACTGTCTTGACAATTGCTAATTCCCCAACACCCCCTCCTCTGCCTTTTAACAAAGAGTACAGGCAACATGATCCAGCTAGAATTTCCAAGAATTATTCTTGAGAATTGTATTCTTAAGAATTATTTCATTTTCATCTAATTTATTTTATGGTTACCTTCTATTTATAGCAAGTAATACTGGTTTTCCACATGGTGCTATAAAGTTTTATTTTAAAATAAGTTAAGTAAAAAGTAGTGAGTTGATGTAAAGAAAAAGGAAAAATGTTAATTGTATAGTGATACAGGTGGCACACAGATATGGCAAAAAGCACCAGGGTTGTAGGGTGACTGAAATTTGAGAAATGCCACCAAAGAGGAGGACATAGGGGAAGAAAAGTTTGATTAGGTCTCCTTACACCTTAAAAGAGAGAGGCTTGGAAGAAACAGGAAAAAAAAACCCACTCCTGGGTCAAAAAAATTATACATCCATAAACCGTCTCTTTCCCAAAACTTACATTAGATGGATGAGAGGGCAAAGGAGACAACATTTCACCAACTGGTCAGAAATTGTACGCATGTGTTTTTACCTGAGACTCTAGCAGGTAACTTTTAACATGGTCCCAAGGACCCAAGTTGCTCTGAGGGCCAGAGTGCGGGGGCACCTTGGAGATCATCGAGTGCCCCCCCCCCCCCCCCCCCACACACACTCCAGGTATCTCCTGCGCAGCATCAAGGACCAGGAGCAGGGCCCCTCTCTGCAGTTCTTGGATCAAGAACCCAGAGTCACAGTAATTCAGAGGGACACTGGTCCAGCATGTGCCTGGAGACCGGCTGTGCTTCTGCCTGGCCGCATCACTGTGGGCAAATCCCCGCCCTCTTTAGACCTCGGTCTCCTCACAAGCAAAGCAAAGATAAAATTCCTTCCCGACCTGCCCCATAGTCAAATAAGTCAAATCAGACAGTGGCTGTGAAGATCTTTTGCAAACTCTCAATCCCTGTGACAATATTAACTATTATTATTAATAAATGACCTTACATTGGGGCATCTCAGAGAGGTTGCCATCTTGGTAAGCAATGGTTAGGGTATAGCCTCACCCCAGAAATGCTTAAAAACTCACATGAAGACACTGCTGAACAGTTTTCAAAGTGCTCTCACGTCCAATGTCTTAATCCCGCTCCGTGAGGTGGGTGCGCAGCACACATTTGGGAGCATGCACACTGTTAAAGCCCAGTGCTCCCAGCCTGTGGCAAAGAGTAGCTGGGCTGGCTTACCTTTAACTTCTTCTCTGCTCGGGCTGCCTGTTTGCAGATTGGGTGCCAAACCTCAGAACCTAGGGGGCCAGGAAAGTAACAGAGGCTCAGACCTTTCACACCTACCAGCGTTCAAGTCTCTCCCCACCCTCTCCCATCTCCACTTACTCCCTCCACAGCATAGGAACCCTGCACAGCAGCCAGGAGGGCCCTTGCTTTTCCTGGCTCTCTGCTCTACAGGGATTCAGCCAGCCCTGCACTCGTGCTGCCTGTCCCAATCCTACTCATGCCTCAGGGTTAATGCCTGACATGACATCTTCTTGCAAACTTTCTTACCTGCCAGCTGAGAGTGACTTCTCGCTCCTCTGTGATCCATAGTTCTTTGTATCTCTCTTAGCACGTATGGCCTTAACTCATAGTAGCTTGTGGATTTATCACCCCAACTAAATTAAAGAGTTCCTTGTGGGCAGGAGCTGGGCTTTATTCATTGCTGGATCTCCCGCAGCATCTAGCATGGGACTTTGCTCTCAGTGGAGTCTCCGTACATGTTTGTGGGGGTGAATAGATGAGTGGACGACTGGCAGTGAGTGACACATAGCAGGTGGTCAGTAAATGTATGTTGAATGAATGAATGGCAGTGGAGGGGAAAGAAAGTGGCAGACTGTGGTGAACTCCAGCCTTCCATTCTCTTCAAAGATTCGTGACAGTCTACCAGAGCTGTGACATTTCAGGGGAGGAAGTGTCATGATGTATATTCTGCTTAAGAGCATTGGCTTGACCCACTAATTCCTAAAAGACTCCAGACTCTTCAAATTTAGAATATTGCGTTTCATTGTGGGTGTGAAGCCAGTTGGCCAGCCCCAAACTGAGAGGCCGATTTGGAAAGGCATGAGCAACAGGTGGCTGGTCACATGGTGAGGAGCCCCAAATATTACACATTCCCCAAAGAAGGGACAGATGTCCTGGATTAGAAGAAAAAAATAGGAACATATTATCCCACTGGTGCCGTTCCCCTTGTAGTAACCAGCCCTAAAAGGAAAGGACCCAGCAAATGGCTGGATTCCTGAGCACCCAGATGGCATTTGTTTGTCTGGCTTTGTTTTTGGGATATACTCACCATGATGGTTTGTTGCCTGGAACCCCAGGACTGGAACACTGGCTAAGTGACAGGAGGTTGATTTAAGGTTGAACAGTTAGACCCGGAAGTGTGATGAAGAGGGAATGGATCTGGAATAAGGAGCCCTGGGTTCTTGTGTTTGCTCAGCCTCTAACACCTCTTTTTTGGGGCCCCATTTTCTGCATCTGAATAACAAGGAGGTGAGATCTGGGTGGTCTTGGAGATTGTTTTTATCTCCATAATCCTAGAGCCATTTTGTCATTTGTGGGATAGTGATCTTAGATTCTTGTTTGCTGACAGTCTTGGGTGTTCCTAATGATTCAACACATGTTTAATTCCTTCTATGTCAAGTGCAATGGCTCTCAGAGCCCAGTAGAGGGACTCTGGGTCTGCGGCTTCATCCAGAAACCTTAGGGTGTGTCTACTGCCAAGCGGTGGGTGGGGATCCTTGCTTTGGGGAGTTAGAGCATTTCCGGGTCCTCTGTGAGTTGCTGCTGAAGCCACCAGGAGTTGTTTACCCCTGTGGCTCTGGAGGAAGCACATGGATGATCACTGTAGGAAATGGATGAGGTGGACACAGATGTCTAAGGTCACAAGACTAAGCACAAGAGGCATAGGAAAGGTAAAAAGTCAGGCAGACGTTCTCATGGGGGAAATCATGTGTAAGGGGAAGGGGTCAGATGAGATGGTCTCTCCATGCCATTGGTATATCTGCTCTGAAATAAAGCTGAGCCACAAATGGCTTCAGCACTCCATACACAGGAAAGCAGGTTTATAAGATGTGAGGAGTGAGAAGCAAAGGGAGAAAGAAAATATAACTGAAAATGAAAAAAAAAGTTTGGGGAGTTGGCAGAAGATCATTTCAATTAAAGAGGGGAGGCGTTTGTTGAGAGATAGCAATAAACTTAGATAAGTGAAAGAAAAGATGATTTGTTCATGAAGGACCCCCATGAAATTATGGACTGCTGAGCTTCCGCTGTGAGTTAATAGCTCTACAATGTGACATTAACAGAAAGGTAGCATCCAGAGTGAAGAGGGAGGTCATTCTCTTCTGTGAGCTTTATGCCCAGAGCCTTAAACAGTGCCTGGCTCACGTGAGTTTAATAAAGAAACAGATGAATGACTGGTTGGCTTTCATCTTTGTATTTTAAAAAAAGACACAGTGATACGCATCCAGAAGGGTGATGGTAACCATAACAAAAGGGTGAAAAGGATTTTTTTTGAGTATTTTAATGCTTCTCTGTGGGAAGAGGGATTACCTCATTCATCATCATGTCTTATAAAGGAGAGCAAGGACCAAAGGCAAAAGTTTCAGGGAAGGAAAATTTCATGCCTGAAGTTTGAATGGGCTCATTCTGCAAGTAAGTTTCCCGTCCCTGCAAGTATTTCAGCAAACACTGGGTGTGTAGATGCTCAGCAGGGATATTGTTGAGGAGATACGTCATGTGGTAGTGACACTCATGAACATTTAGTATCCCGCCCAACCATGGAGATTTTATGTTTCTATCTTAACAGGCTTCTTTGTATGGAAAAATAATTATCTACCCCATCCAATATAAATGCTATAAGAAGCGGGATTCATTTCTGTCCTTTCTACTAAGTGAACCTGCAGGGACAGCAGATCCTTAATTAATACTCACTGAATGAATGAATGAATGAATGAATAAACATGAAATTCTATTTTAGGCCAGTAAAATTCTCTAAGCCGGCCCAGAGATTTGGACAAGAGGTAGAATCTAGACTCTGATTCAACAGCTACAATTTCAGATTGTCTACAAGAATATTCCCTAGATTGGGGTTTGTTGAAGTGTGACTTGTGGGCCACGTGTCTAGCAGCCTAGTAAAACACAGAGTCCTGGTGCCCCAGAAGAACTCCTGAGGTCCGTGTCCTGGAGTTGGGGCCTGGGAATCTGGATTTTAACAAGCTCCCCAAGGTGATTTATGACTAAACTGGAGAACCACAGGGCTAAATACCGTTCAACACTCCAAATTTGTTCCTCTGGAATGCCATGGGATAAAGAAATCAGTTTTACAAGATGGGACTCTTTTAACTTGTAAAAATTCAACATGCTTTGCTTGTTACAAGACTCCTGGTTCCACAAGTCACTCTCATCCTCTGAGACTGTCACCCACAATTCCAAGTTCTGCAGTTAAAACCTCCTGTAAAGGTTGCGGAAGTGAAGGATTAGCCATTTCTGTGTCAGCTGAATCAGGGATAGAGATCTAATTCTCTAAGACTGTCCCTGGGCCAGGTATTAAGGCTGTTTTTAGTCTGTAGCAGAGTCAGCATTCAATCTTATCTGACTGGTTATGGCACCTGTAACATTTTGGACTTATTTAATGTTTGGGAAACCACTCACCTCTCTGTTGGACCTTGAAATTCAATTTGCCAACTCGTTTACTTTTTTTGTATTAGTGGATATTTATGCCAAAACTGGAACTGGTGCCACAGTTCTCCAGAATGCCCAGCTGGGGTTACAAATAGAGCAGTGACTGGAGCTGGCCCAGGGAAGGTTCCATGTAGGCAGCACAGTGTTTTCTTAAGTATTTTTGAATATGAATGTGCTAAGGCCCGGCAAGTGGCCCGTGACCCTCCCTGCTGTCTGCCTCCGGCCCTTCTCACTCATCTAAGCAATTTAAGCAGGCGATTGAGTTTTCAACCGGGATCCTAGCCAGCCTGTTCTTCCTCAGCAGGTTTCTTGTCTGGGTTTCTCTTGACCACAATAGGGTAGAATTTCTGAGTTCTGCCTTTATGTTGGCAGCACTACCTTTGTGACATAGACTTGCTAGGGCCTTGGAATGGCTCCTTTAAAGTCCCTGGCCAGATAAACAAGTGTGGTGAATCCATAGACTGGAATATTATTCAGCCATAAATAGGAATGAAGCATTGACACATGCTACAACATGGATGAACGTAGAAAACACTATGCTAAGTGAAAGAAGCCAGACACAAAAGGCCACATATTAGATGATTCCATCTAAATGAAATATCCAGAATAGGTAAATCTATAGAAACAGAACGCAGGTTGGTGGTTGCCGGGGGCTAAGGGGAAAGGATATGAAGAGCAACTGCTTAATGGGTTCATTTTCCTTTTGGGGTGACGGCATTGAGTTGCATAGCATTGTGAATGTACTAAATGCCACTGAATTGTACACTTTAAAGTGGTTAATTTGATGTTCTGTGACGTTTACATGGTGGGTATGTGTAGGAAAAAACTTGGCGTATATAGGTTTTGGTACTCTCCGTGGTTTCAGACATCCACAGGGCATCTTGGAACGTCTCCCCTGCAGGTAAGGGTGGACCGCTGTACATGCACTTAGAACAGCGTCTGCCTTGGTGTAGGCACTATGTAAGCGTTAGTTGTTTTCATTATTATTATTATTATTTTCCCTCTCCTACCAAATAAAAGCTGTCTGCCAGATCCAGTTTGGGGAAGGGAAAGCAGTAAGGAGACACTGCAAGGGGTGGGTGGTGTTGACTCTCCCAGGTGAGCAGGTGGAGCCAGGGGCTTGCAGCAAGCAGAGGACTGGCGGTGCAGGCGGAGTCTCTAAGCAGAAGCCTGACTTGGCTGCTGGTGTGCCCTTCTGGGAGGTTGGGCTTCTGCCCAGGGACGAGGGCACCTCGGGAGCCGTGGAAAAGACCAGCTTGCCTGGAACTGACATGATCAAGTGGGCTTGAAGCTTAATAAAGATTGAGGGGCAAACCTGCTTAGTTACCATGAAGCTGGTTACCATGGAGGATATGAAGTGGGATGAGGAAAGGAGAACTGCAGTACTGAGTAATTCACAGGAAATAATAACTGCTGAAAAGAACAGTTAGGACAGTAATTAAAATGTGTTGAGTGCTTAGTGTGTGTCACCCACTGAGTATTTTTATTCTTCTTCTTATTATTATATAGCTAATATTTAGAGAGTGCCCGTGCCAGCCCTTATGCTATACACTGCATAACAATAGTACTCAACTGAAAAATAATGATAACTAATAATGATAATAAAAATAATCAAGATAAGTAATAATGATAACATTTACGAGCACATATGCTGAGCCCTGTGCTAAGTGTTATTAACAATGACGATCTATTGACAAAAGCCAGCATTGTTAGTGCATGGCATCATGGGGAATGGTTATTTCTACATCACTGGGTGTTTATTATGAGCTCACACTGGCAGAGCTGGTGGTGCTGGGCTCTGTACTAAGCCTTTACCATGTATTCACTCCTTTAATCCTCACAGCAGCTCGGTGAGGTGGGGCCTATCCCTGTTCTCAGATGAATTAGGGTTTAGGGAGCTTAGATGTTTTGCTGACCTGCCAATCACTGTCTCCCCTCCCCGGCTAGGTGTGGGCGTGTGACCAAAGTCAGGCTACTGGGAGTCTCTCAGGAACTCCTCGGTTGAACCTTGCAGAGAGCTCCGCCCCTCTGCACCCATGGTGTCCAGGGGCTGGTCATGCCACCCCACCCCTCATGGAGGCAGCCAGTCTGCAGCAGGAGAGCCGAGGCCACACACAAAAAGCAGCAGGGAGGAGAACCACCTGCTGACACTGGGGGCCTCTCACCCCAGCTGTGCTGCTCCTCAGTTATGTGAGCTGTTCAGTCCTCTTGTGCCTAATGTCATTTGAGTTGGGTTTCTGCCACCTAAAAAGTCCAGAGCAATAAAACATCTCATTGAGCTAAAATGTGAGTATCTGACAAGTTCCTGACTTGCCCTGCAGGCAATTTTGTTTCCCAGAAAATAGAGGAAGCAACCAGGGAAATTGCTACTGTGGACCTAATTTCGATCAACATGGACAAATTGGCTGGTGAAGTGGATGTGACATGTAACTGGTGAGAAAATGGCCACGTTGTCTTGAGTTGGTGGCAATCTGAGAGGAGCAAGTTGGAAGCAACCTTTAAAATACAAACTTAAAGCTACTACACTGTAATATCTATAGGATTTGAGATGTGTGGTAACCCTAAAAATAAAAAAAAATTGCAGCTCCTCAAAAATTAAAATGTACTCTGTTTAAAATGAAATATGCTTAGTAGAGTCAGACTTTAGGAAATATCAATTTAGCACAGTAGCAGGATATGTTTGAAGAGTCTAAAATTATGTAGCAGGATTGGGAAAACATAAGATTTAAAGTTTTTAAGCATAACTCCTACAACCTAAGCTGTCAAGAGAGAGATCCAATTCAAAATAACAATGCTAAATTACTAAATTATAGCAACCACTATTACGTTAGTGCCCTTTAAAGTGTGGTTTGATGAGATGTGTAGGTTAGTCTGAGGGCTGGCATTCCATAAGCCATAACAACAGACGTCACTTTTCCTTGACATCTGTTGCTCAGCAAACCTTCTATGGCACTTGTCAGAGGACAATGAGGCCTCTACTAAATATCAATCCAGCTGTGTAGACAGACACACTTTCTGGGACCAGGCCCTTGTGTTATCTGAACTAAAAAAAAAAAAAAAAAAAAAAGGAAGTGATCTGACATAGACTCAGTTATACAAGAGAAGGGTATGGTGTGATTATCAAAGAAGGCTTCCAGGGCACCACTTTGGATTTGCATTACCACGGAACCCAGGCTCTTCACTTTATTTTGGGCCATGGGCACCTGGCAATTTGATGTAAGCTACAGACCCTCTCCTTAAAGGAACACCTACATGCAAACTTTGGCAAGTGATTTCAGGAGATTCACTGAATTCAGGAGGCCAACTATGAACCACAAGTTAAGAATTCTAATAATAAATGAAAGAAGATGGACTGACCCCTAGCAAAACAGACTGGCTAACCTTGGCTCAGGGATATAACCTCTCTAAACTTTCTTATTCTCTAAAATGCAGATATTAATGGCTTTTGGTTCATAGGGCTGTAATGATAAAATGGTATATTGCAGTTAAAACTCAGTGTATGGCACATACTAGGCGTTCAACAAATATTAAGGTATTTTATTTCTCTATTATTACTAGTATTATTATTATTAGGACCTACAATTTGTTATAATATATTCCTCAGCAGAACAGAGTTTGTCCTAGGATTTCATAAATGACCTCCTGCCTGGTAGGTTTAATTAAATATACAAACGATAACAGAGACCTGTTTAAAAATGTGCAGCTGAACTCCTGTTTCCAATGTTATTCTGAGAACATAGGGGTGTTTAGTGTAGACAGAAGGAGAGAGACAAGTCTCTCTTTCCTTTTTCCTAGGTATAGGCACATTTAGAGCAAGAATAGTATTTATCTCATGAGCCACATTTTGGGTTTAGAAAAACTCCCACTGGCCTGGCCACTGTAGTCTTTGTGATTTCAGTGTAAGTTTTGCCCTGACCCTGCAGCATTTTGGCTATTATTTTGCTGCACAAAATCAGTGATCTAATTCTCTGGTGAAGCCCAAATGAAGGGTTTGGACAACAAACAGATGAAAAATTTTGGCATCTTTACAAAAACAGTTGCAAGACTGAATGCACAGCAGAATTTAAATAAAAGAAAACTTACTCTTGTCTCCTGGGACCTCAGAAGTTCTCACCCAGACAGATGTCAGACTTTCCCCAATTAGAGCCCATCAGAAAGCCATCACACAGCAATTATAACACAAATAAACTGACCAAGAGAACCTCCCCGCCCAGTTGCCAGCACCATGCGTTCTGTGTCTGGCTAGGGAACCGACAAGGCTGGGTGTATGCACTTTGCAGGCTCCCTAACACTGTCTCCCCTGTATGCTGCTTTGTGGGCACTTGGCAGCCTCACATCCATCTCCTGAATATTCATGAGGACTTTGTGGAGTATACTTGTTCTCAGAGCATTGGCCATGTGGGCTTGCCTCAGTTTCTCCACTACGCAATGCTTCCTCCTACCGTGGGCCTTTGCACCTGCTGTTCTCTCTGCCTCCTTCCCCTCTTCACCCTCCCACCTCCTACTCACTTTTAAGATCTTGACTAGATCAGGAGCCTTAAAACATACTCCATTGTCCCCAAATCCCCCCTTCACAGCACTTATCACACAGCTTGTCATTGAATATTTGCACTTCTGTGTGAGTAAAGTCCGTCTTCCCTTCCTGATAGTGTACACTCCACTCGGAAGCAAGTACACCTGCCTCGTTCATCTCTGAGCAGCCAGCACATCACAGAGAGCCTGCTGCATAGCATGGCCTCAGTAGGAATGAAAGAGAGTGTAATTATCTTCATTTGATGGGTGAAGGAAGAGACCCAGAGAAAGAAGTAGTTTCTTAAGGTCATAGCCCATTAATGGAAGTGCTGACCTTTGAACCCGGGAATCCCTGCTCTAAGCCAGTTCTCACCACTCCTGTGCTGCCTGGGAGGACAGTTTTCTTGCTATTTCGGGGGAATATCATCCCACCCAGGGAGGATGTCCAAGGCAATCACAGGCCAAGCTCTCAGTAGTAGCAGAACCATCTTCTGACATCCTCTCCAAACACCCACAGCCCAAGTCAGCATGACTGTAGCATTGGATGGCCTGGTCCCCCTCATTCCAGGATCACTCAGCATCTCTCAAGGCAGATCCTTGAAGACCCTGCAATTACTCCCACTCTCCCAGGAGCCAGGAGGGTGGGGAAGGGGATAATTAAGGAGGAGGGTGACAGGCCCTTCTTCACCACCAAGAATATCTCCTTCCTCCTGGAGGCACTTGCGCCCTGGGTTTGATTGTACATTCTCTCTCATGATCACAAAGATGTTCACTTCATCACTTAACTCTTTCAGCATTCTGTGGAGTTCTGGTCAGAAGCAGAGCTCAGAAGGTAGTGATACACGAGGACGGGCGCTCCATGAGCGCAGGGAACTTGTCTGACTTGCTCACTGCTATGTCTCCAGTTATTAGGGCAGTCCTGGGCACTCAGATGATGCTCAATAGATATTTGTTAAATGAATGAACTAAGAGGTTACCATGTGTCAGGAACCTAGCATTCTTCTCTATATAGGGACTGTTAAAAGCTGATTTGACAGGCTAGGCAACTGAGGTTCAGAGAGTTAAGAGACTCACTCAAGGTAAAATCTTAGGAAGCAGTGGAGCCAGGATTGAAAGCACCTCATGGGGAAAGATTAGGATTGAGAATTCAGGCAGAATGGTAAAGGTGTTGATTGCTCTACTGATGTGAATGTGGGGGCAGTTTTAATGCTAGGAAATGTGTTAACCAGGGAATGGGGAGAGGACTACCATGCAACAAATTTTCAAACCAAGTGCAAAGTCCAGATTCCCAAGGTGGTCAGGGTCCATAAAGACATCGTGCAGGGTGTGGAGACTCAGGTGGGCTTCCTAGCATGTAGCACAGGGTCCTGCAGCAGGAACCACTCAGGGACTCAGACACCCAGAGATCAAGTGTCTTCATGGGAAGGGGCAGCTAGTCCTTGCAGGGACCTGAGAAAGCAGGCAGGACCTGGGTCCCGGGTCCCAGGAGATGAGGTGCAGAGAGTCCTGGAGTGGGAGTTACAAGGCCAGTCCTGTTCTGCCCCTGTTCACTCTGGTTCACATGAAAGTCTCTTCGTCTCTCTGGACCTCACTATTCCCATCTATATAATGGGGGTTGTTACTTTAAAGTCTCCAGTGACCTCTGGGATCCTCCCACCTCTAACACCTGTGTGACTGTACATTCAAGTAAGTCATTGTAGAGTCACAGCATCCAACCCAGGAATTTCTGCTCCAACATTTGAGCAGATGATAAGAAATTCTGTTGAATAGCTCTAGGCCTGTAGTTCTTCATCAAGGACGATTTTGCCTCCAAGAGACACTTAGCAATGCCTGAGATATTTTTGGTTGTCACAGTAGGAAGAGGGTATGTTATTGGCATCTTGTCGCTAGAGGCCAGGAATGCTAATAAATACCCTGCAATACAAAGGACAGTTCCTGTTCCAAAGGCTTATCTGGCCCCAAATGTCAGCAGTGCCACGGTTGAGAAAACCTGCTCTAGGCAGAGACTCATTTGATCTTGCAGGAACTCCTGGACCTGGGCGTTTGTGGCTATGACAGGTTGACAGGAAGTCACATTCTGTGTAACTGCCTCCCTGGCCTTAGATCTGCACTGTAGGGAGACTGTAGGGACACCCACAACTTAACACACTCACTCCTCCCTGAGAGATAGTCACACATCTGGGATGGCTAATCGCAGCAGTTCAGCCAACAGTGATCACTGGTAGAGTGAGTACTTGTGGGGCCAATGTCAGGAATAAGGGCTCTCAGGTAGCTGGCCCGGACTCTAATGCAAGCTGGAGGGGACCAAGTGTAGACAAAGGGATGTAGGGTCCCAGGGAGGAGGGCGTGTGTTAAATTGTGGGTGAGGGCAGGGGCATCTGAGGGGTTTATGAAGTGGGCAGTGACTAAACTGGGCCCAAAATGATAGGACTTTCGAAGGAGGGCATGGGAAGACAAGTGTCTTTGTTGAGGATAAGGCATACAAACAAAACCAGAGGCATGGGGGGCATGTTCATTTGAGGGGCTGAACACCATCCTAGCCACAAGGACAGGCCTGGTCCACTCCTGCCAAGCTACCTCTGTACCTCGGCCACGCAGGCTCCCCTAGGTTTCTAACATTTGCCATTTCTTTACCCACCTCAGTGCCTGGTAGATTCTGTCCCTTCAGGTTGGTACACCCCATCTCTCCCCTCGTTGCCAAGCTAACACCCACCTATCCTCTTTCTCTGGGAATCTTCCCTGAGGCCTCTCCCCACCCTGTTATGTGCTCTCATAGTCCCATACGTCTCCTCTTCACAAAACTTATCCTGGTTGACAGTTATTTGTGTGATTATGGACTACGATCCATCTCCTGCATTGGACTGTAGGGCAATGGGTGTAGGGCTGTGGTTGGGACTCATATGGACCCCAGTGGAGAGCCTGCACATGCTAGGAGCTCAAAAAATAGTTGTTGAATGGATGAAGAAACAATTGAAATTTGGCAGCTTAGGTGTTGGGTTGGTTCAAGGCTAGACAGGCGGTTTGAGACCTCTTGAGAGGGTCCTAACTGCTAGGTCAGACTGGTGGGTAAGGAGGGGCCCTGCAGACCTCTTCACAGGGCTGTGCCAAGAACACCGTGATGCCCTCAGACGATGGACTGGGCAGAGGATGGAGGATTGAACCTGCCGGACCCTGGGAAGCAGGCCTGCTTTGCTTCTAAGAGAGTGCTGGTTCCCTCCCCTTCCTCTTTGTGCCTCCTGAAAGTCCATGGGAAGACCCGGGCAGCAGCCTGGTGTGACACTCTGAGATGTGGGGAGAAAGGAGGGGAGATGCTGCAGATACTCTGCAACTCAGGCATCCCTCTGAGGTTTTCTGACCCTGTGGCCTTGTTCAGCTCCACCTCCCGCACCCAGGCAGAGCCAGAGGAGTCTGCTCAGAGCACTGCCAGGGAAGCAGGCCAGCCAAGCAGCGGGTGGAGGCGCAAAGGGATGGAAGGCAGATTAGATGTCACTTCATATTAGCCACACCGGCAATTTTCCTGAACCACCCAGAGAGGGGCGAGTTAATTGCAAATCTGAGGATAAGCCCAAAGCAAGATAACACTGAAATAAAAGGCGATTGTATCCCCTTTCCAGTCCTGAGTGGATCGGAATGCCTTACAGGGGGTCCGATTTGCTTACCTGTGAGGTACATCTCCTCCCCTTCAGTGAACATCTGGTGGCAGCGTACACATCTGGCACATGTTGGGTGGTAGTGCTTCCCTCCTGCCTATGGAAATAAAAAGGAGATATA
>NW_006292696.1:669953-672876 GCF_000327345.1 Myotis davidii | reverse complement strand
TGGGGGGTGGGGAAGGGGGGAAGGTTGGGTTTGAACACTTCCCGAGTGTGTTAGTTTTGCTGGCATCTTCATGGCCCTGAGGTTGGATGGGAGTCTACCCAGGAGAGTCCAGAACTATCTAAAAGTCCATCCCGGAAGCTCAGTAATTACACAGCATGGGTCCCTGATGGCAGTTCGGGGGATTTCTCCGGACACCCACACTTCTGTTCTTGCAGTGGAAGGGCCGTTTGGAGGCCACCAATCCCACCTCATTTCCAGATGAGGAACCAGGCTTGCTTTGAGGACATCCCAGTATGTCCCCGAGGATGGGGCCCTTACCACTGATGGCGCAGCAGATGCTTTTACAGGGTACGTGGGCCCAGGAGGTAATAACATTAGATCAGTGGGGGGAAAAAATGTTCTCCTTTTCAATCCTCTATCAATTCTTCTGATTTATTTTCAATGAGAAAGTACCAGTTTGGTGCAGTATGCCTTTAACATCTATCCCAAACTTACTAACCTACCTTTATAAGAATGCTCTACAAGCAGTAAAATCTAGCTAGTACTATACTTATTTTTTGGTTATGAGTAAGTGATCCTGGCTTTCCTGTTATCTGTAGATATAAAAGCCTACGCGAGCGTCATGACCAAATGACCGAATGACCTGTTGACTAGTCGCTATGATGTGCACTGACTACCAGGGGGAAGACGCTCAATGCAGGAGCTGCCCCCTGGTAGTCAGTGCGCTCCCACAGCTACCCTCTTACTGCAGACCAACCTCCCACAGTGCCTCCCCCACCTCCCACCCCCCAACTGGGCAAGATGGCCCCAATCAGCCCCGATCACCACCCAGGCTGAGGGACCCCACCCGTGCACGAATTCGTGCACCAGGCCTCTAGTTATATATATTTCCTTATATGTAAGTGAGCCAACTTAAAGACAATTTAAGGTATTAGTTAAGAAAGAGTACGCGAGGTTCACAGACATGGCAAATATTGTGAGAGTGGCAATGGAAGGACAGACTCTTACACACAGGAGACAAACAAAGGGACCCACAAAACCAGAACCTGTTGGCAAGCCTCTGATCCCCAGGCAGCTCCCGTGATTGTTGTACCGTGGTGCCTCCACCCCTACCCCCAGCTCACCCCAGTCTGGTGAACCCCCTTCCCTATTCCCACTTTCCTTCCCTACAATTATTTTAAGGAAAAATGAAAATGACTTGCAGCTGCAAAATTTTTTAGCTTCAGAGAAGGTCTGACTCAGGTCTCACTGAAGCCGGGAGCAATGCTGGAGCTGGACTCTTGAGGGCTGGTCACCAGCCCCTTATTCTCCTCCATGCTGACCGCTGTGACACTACAATACCAGCCAAGAGGACTTGGTATGCGGAGCCCTTCAGTGGCAGCTCCGGGATTCCCACATGGGAAGAGCTTGGTGCACTGGTTGGGCTAGAAGAAGGGGCTTGTTTTGAAGGTGTATTTTGCATGTTTGGGTGAAGTTTTTTTTGCGGGGGGGATATGTCTGGGGGAAATTGATGGATATTGGAAGAGGTTGTTAAAGCACCTCCCTAATCCCCAAGCCATCACTTGGTCTGATGCTAACAAGTTCCTTCCAATTAAAAAAATTATCATTGTGGCCCTAACTGGTTTGGCTCAGTGGATAGAGCATTGGCCTGCGGACTCAAAGGTCCCAGGTTTGGTTCCGGCCAAGGGCATGTACCTTGGTTGCAGGCACATCCCCTGTGGGGAGTGTGCAGGAAGCAGCTGATCGGTGTTTCTCTCTCATCGATGTTTCTAACTCTCTATCCCTCTCCCTTCCTCTCTGTAGAAAGTCAATAAAATATATTTTTTTAAAAATTATCATTGTGTAACACTGAAGGCCTGTTTCCAAATCATATTTTGGGGGTGGGGGAGTCTGGGCATAGGCTTGCTTATTCCAGAAATACTTGATTTAGTCTAAAAACTTAGCAAAAATGTGAAAAGGACAGATTTTTAAGAAAGGAAAACAAACAAACAACAGCCCCGCCACTATTCCTTGTTTTACTCTGCATGGTTTGCGTGGTTCTCACCAATGACAAAATGTCCTTATTGTCATCAAAGCAGACTGTTCAAACTCTGGAAGGAGCTTGCTGTTTTCGCAAGCTGAGATGTCGTGGCACTGATGCCCCCACACCATGGCAGGGATAATTGGTTTAATTAGTAGCCTCTTCCCACTTTGTGTCTCTTTTTCATTTGAATTATAGACCTGTTTTTCCAGGGTGGCAATAG
This sequence comes from Myotis davidii, assembly GCF_000327345.1. Taxonomy (NCBI): domain Eukaryota; kingdom Metazoa; phylum Chordata; class Mammalia; order Chiroptera; family Vespertilionidae; genus Myotis; species Myotis davidii. Next base: position 670,633 of record NW_006292696.1, on the reverse strand, counting down.
CATGTTGGCAAAACTAAAGCTTGGCATCTTCCTAAATGTCATCCCCACCACACAGCCTCGGCCCAAAGAGGCTTCGTGCCCACTTCAGCACCTTGGCCATGGATGGCGTTGAAAACAACTTGACGGAGGGAAGAAATAAGGGAGGGAGGGAGGCTGCCAGAGCAGCTGGCACCAGCATAAGGGAAACCAAGTCAGTGAGATCAGATGAGATACTCTGTTTGGTAACAAACTGAAGTCATGAAAATGATGAGGAAGTAATGGTGAAGCTCTAGTACCTGAAAAGGGGGGGCATATTGGAGAGCACCACACACAAGGTAGGAAAAGCACATGGGCACCAGGTGTGTGGTTCTCTTTAGCCAGGACACAGACGAGGAAGAAAGGAGTATGACTGGTGCTCAGCATACTCAGCTCTGTCACTGAGGAAGGGATGGGAAGGGGAAACGGAATCTAATTAAGTGCCTATTGTGTACCTGGCAATGTGCTGAGCTCTTTAGTGGGCAACTGTTGTTTTTGCCTGGCCAACATCCTTCCTCCTTCTTCCAGAAATAGCATCAAGCCTTTCCTGGGTGGGACTTCCCACTCCCCACATCAGTCCATATGGCTAAGTGAAGTAGGGCTGACACCAACAATAAAGCGTATTCCGGCTCTGGTCCAGGTACTGGCTCAGAGATGACCCCAAG
>NW_006292696.1:666856-669905 GCF_000327345.1 Myotis davidii | reverse complement strand
AGAGCCGCAGTTTGCCGACCACTGGTCTAGTAAGAGGCTGTCCCAGGATATTTGTTGAGTTATCAGAAAAGAGAAATTCTCCTTCCATTGGGGATGCTGGGTGATAGGAAGAATAAGCCTGGAGTCACTGGGGTCCAACTTCCCCATCACGAAGGAGAGCCTTCCTGAGAATAAAGTTAATGGAAGACAGTGGAACCAAGATGGCGGGATATTCCAGATGCATTTGTTTGAGCACTTGATCCAGCTGTGCCTGAACTACTCCCAGGCTCTTTATTATTAATGTGAAATAATAGAAAAAAAATATGTTTCCATTAGGAGTGAAATAACAGTAGTATTCTCCATTGAAAGATAAAGCCTCTAAGACTCAGGGCCAGTGATTTGCTTAAGGTTTCATGGTTAGATGTGGTAAAATTGGGGTCCAAGTCTGTTTCACTCCAGCCATGTATTTCTCATGACATAACTTTACTTCAAAAACCCCTGAGTGGCTGAGAGCTGTGGGCAGCAGTGTGGGATGAAGGGGCCTGGCGTCCTAGAGTTTGCTCTCTCTCTCTCTCTCTCTGCCAGAAACATTGCATGTGACCTTGGAAAAGCATCACATGTGTTGGGGCTCACTGCTCTCATCTGTAAAGTGAGGAGGGTGAACTAGTTGACTGCTGACAGTGTCTTCAGCTCTAAGAAAAGAATCAATATGTCCAAGATGCTAATGGAGCCTCATACGAATGGAATCAATTGAAACGCAGTCACAACAGCTTCCCTAGAAGAGGAGGCTCCCAGGACGCTCAAAGAGAGGAACAGGCAGGAAAGTCAGCCCCCACTGACAATTTCAGAGCAGCCTGGGAAGGCCGGGGCAGCTCCCATTTGCAGCCCTGCGTGTAATCCAAGTTCCTTCCCTTCTTGAAGGAAAAGTGTGCTTTTATGATCTCCCATCCCACTGACCTTTTATCCCACTCCAATCTGGATGCTCCTCCCATACAATCCTGCAAACCCAACAAATAGCTCCCCTGCAGGTGACTTGCTTCACACTCCACAGTCTTTTCTCAGCCCACGCGGTCCTTAACTGCCCTGCAGAATCTGACCACCACTCTGACCTCGCCATCTTTCTGAAGGTCTGGCCTCTCACTGCCCCTCCCCTGTTCACCACCTCCCCGACGGCTCTGCCTCTTTCTCTGAGAACTCCTCAGCCTCCACCTGCCACCTGTAAGCAGCTAACCCCCAGGGTTGCCTGCAGTGCCCGCTCTCTACCTCTCACTTTCTCAAATCCCGACAACTCCCATGGTGCTATTTTTCAAATCCTAGCACTTCTTAGGTCCCCCAGGACTGACCATTGTCTCTGAGCTCTGATCCACATTTGACTGCCCTCTTGAAACCACCCTGTACTTTCAGTAACAACCTGTCCCAGATGAACTCACTGTGTGTCTGCCCAGATCTGCAGAGGGCAACACCAGACTTCATCTCACCCAGGCTTGCCACTTCGGTTCAACTATTGGCCTCTTCTCTTTCAGTCTTCACGTCTACTAGTTGCCTCTCAGTTGCAAAGCTATTGGAATTCCACTTCCATGATCTCGGAGACAGGGTGGTTGGTCTTCCCACAGCCACTGTACCTCCTGAGTCCTTCCTGTGGGGTCATGGCCTCCTCGCTGGTCTCCCACTTCCAGTTTCTTTCCTTTAAATCTGGCCCATGTACATTCGGCTATCCTCTCTAAGGTGCAGCTCTAAGCAGGTCACTTCTGCTAGGTCCTTCCACAAGCCCCCGCTGCCCAGTGAATTACATGCAAACTCTTCACCCTGGTATTGGGCCATTGGAAACCTGGTCCTACTACCCTCCTTGCCCGTGCTCCTGTTTTAGGTGCTATCTTCCATGCTGCACTCCTCTGCTCTCTGGAAATGCGTAATAGTTTATCAACTCTGCACTTGCTTAGCGTATTCTCTCTGACTCCCTACAGTTTTTTAAAAAAAAATCTTCCTGGGTCCTTTCTCCTGCTGAGCCTAGATGTAGCTGCAGAATCCTTCTTAACATAGTGCTGACTCCAGAGAGCCACAACCAACTGGCCAGATTTGTTAGAATGAATGATTCTGCTCCAGACAGCTGAGCCAGGGTGCCATCCCCAGCCACTGTCAGATAGGAAAACAGGGGCCTAGAAAGGCAAAGATACTCACCTCCAACCAGAGCATGAGTTAGCAGTTGGGTGAATATTAGAACCCAGTTGTTCCTGCTCTTAGGCTATTGTTTTTTCTTTACACCAAACTCCTGTTTTCTAATATTTCAAGGTAGGTGGTCCCAAAGCTATGATGGTTTTCTGGGCCCACAGGTGTGGGGAGGAAGGCCAGGAAGGCAAGTGGATGGGGGCTCAGGCAGGGGCTCAGCAAGGGTGCTGCAGGTTGTCTCTCACTGGCAGAGCAAGCTGTGCACTGGAGGCGGAGGAAAGCTGTTGCCATGGTGATGGACCAGCCAGAGAAGGGCTTAGGGAGCAGGCTGCTAGACAAGCTGGTTCTTAAATCAGCACATTTACCAAATGCTTAAAAAAATAATTCCATTCTTTAGCAGGGTTGGGAAAGAAATCATAATTGTTACTCACTCACAATCTACCTGGGTCTGATAGGTTACTGATATTCCCATCACAGCATTTTTGAACCAGGAATAATTTTGTTCAGCCCCTCATTTTGAGGGTACCCAGAGAGGCAAGGTTATCTGCTCAAGGTCAATTAGCAACCTAAGCCGTAGCAGAGGAAGTGGGGGAGGGGAAGGCTATGGACGAAAGGCGTAGGGTGACTTCTCTATCTTCAGTGATGACTCTGGGGTGTCACAGGCCTTCCTGCTTAAACGTCTTCACAGTTACCTGTACCCACTCACCTCCAAGACCCTGCCGCTGATGTATCGGTCACAGGTCTCGCACTTAATGCCAAACTGGGAGTGGTAGTCAGACTCGCAGTACGGAACGCCATCCCTGCAAGAGGAAATCCACACAGGAAGAGGAAGTTGGAAGAGCAGTGTTGGAAATGCTTTGAAAGGGGAGGCTTAGGATGCTGGGAATGAAAACAGCTGGCTTTA
>NW_006292696.1:650537-666815 GCF_000327345.1 Myotis davidii | reverse complement strand
GGGGGTGTCTGTGGAAGTTCCAGGACCTGCAGTTGATGGGGACTGGGCCAAGATTAGGAGCACTGGGGGAGCTCATTAAAAATCCAAACTCCCCAGACACCCCTCAGATCTACAGACTCAGAGAACCCCTGGGGCTCCGGGCATCTGTATCTTGACAAACTCCCTAAGCATGTCTGGGAACTGCTGGTCTGCTGCTGGCCAGGTGTTCCTTTTTTACTCTCCTTCTTTCCCCTCCCCACACATTCTCCCAATCTCTGAAGACCCTTTACCCCAAAGGGCTCTTTTAAAAAATACTTAAACTTTATTAGGAGTTATTTTATTTAGCATAGATAATATTTGCCCTTGGCACACTACAAAGGCATAAAGGGAAAAGTCTTTACCCTCCTACCAGCCCCTCCCAGTTTCTCTTCCAGGAAAACCAGGAGGTAATCAATGTGATCAATTCTTTGTGTATCCTTAAGGGCTCCTCTTCTAATTAAAAATTTCACCTGTGGTGCAAGAGTCTCCTAACTGCGCTCCTGGATAACCAGATACCAGAAACCTCTCCCGACCACCTCCTCTGTGCTCCATTCTTGCCCAGTGCTTATAACTTATCAGGCAGTAAATAAGATTGTTGTTAATTATTCTTGTACTACCCCCTACTACTAATAGCCACTGACATGTATTGCTTGGTGTGCGGCAGGCCCTCAGATGGTGCTTTACATAGATTATTCCATCTAATCCTTAAGGCAGACCTATGTTAGTCAGAACTGTGTGAATGAGAAAAGCCAACTTGTTGGGCCTAGAGTTAGATTCATACCCAGTCAGTCTGGTTTCTCACCCAGATTTTCGTGAGGATTAAAGGATGTGGCCCAGGGCTCAGCACAGTGCCAGCCTGTAGCGAGCACCTGGCAAGTGGCAGGCAGAGGAACCCCCAATGATTGATGAGAAGGGTATTCAAGGAGGACGTGTGGGGCTCAGCTACCAAGGATCAATGTGGAGATAGTTGGGAACTTCAGAGCGTTAGTTCAGTTCTGGGCCCTGTGTAGCTCTAAGGACTGGATCTGATGACATCTCACTGAGTGCCGACGTTGTTTGTGAGAAGAGAGGAACATTTCCCCCACTTTGGGGTGTGACAGAACTGGCTCACACACAGGAAGACGAAGGGACAGGCATGTCATTGTTCTATCTCCAAGTTGTTGCCATGCTGGGATGCTGGGAGCCCACCCTGGGCAGCAGGGCAATCACTGTTTTCCTGAAGGAGAGGCAGCAGCGAGGACCGAGGCCCAGCAAAGTCTGGAGGTGAGACTGCTGTTTGTGGGTCCCTGAGACAATCCTCCCTCACTCTGTGGGTGTGGGAGGGTGACTCAGCAGGGGATGAAGTCATTTGTCAGGATGTAGGGACAACGAGCCAGCAAAGTTTGGGTATAAATGCCAACACCACTGCATTTGGACCCATGGGTTGATAAGGCCTTGGGGAATTTAAAATATATATGATTAAAAAAGAGAAGCGAGCCCTAGCTGGTTTGGCTCAGTGGATAGAGCGTCGGCCTGCGGACTGAAAGGTCCCAGGTTTGATTCTGGTAAAGGGCACATGCCTGGGTTGCGGGCTCAATCCCCAGTAGGGGGCGTGTAGGAGGCAGCTGATCAATGATTCTCTCTCATCATTGATATTTCTATGTTTCTCTCCCTCTCCCTGCCTCCCTGAAATCAATAAAAAAATATTTTTTAAAAAGAAGCGAAAGTAAAATTAATACTTACTAGGTACTTATTAGGTACGAAGCACAGATCTCTGAGCCTTTACACAACACAACTCTATGAGGTAGGTCATCTTCTTATCCCCACTTTTATAAAAGGAAACTGAGACTCGAAGAAATGAAATGTCTTGCCAAGGCCATGTGGACTGGGCATCTAACCTAGGCATCGATGCCAGAGCCAGTGCCTCTGAGCACCTGCCATTCTGCTGCCAGACAGAGGAAGAGCCCAGAGCCAGGCTGCAGAGGCCCAAGGTGTGGTGGGCAGCCTAGGCTGGGCCTCCTTGAGCAGAGCTCTGAGCAAACCCTTACTCCCCAGAGAATTCTGACTTAGGCTCCCAGGCTCACTAAGGGCACTCCTGACTTGGCAAGCACAGAGGAGAATGCGAAGTCCTACTAACATGGCACTCAGTATGGTCTCAGTGATGGGACCTCAGTGCACCTCTGCAGCCAAGGACCCTGCTGCACCTGTGCACACGCCGGAGCTCCAGGCAACAGGACGGATGTGCCCCACACCTCACTACCTTGCCCGGGCTGGGCATTCTGCCTAGAAGCTTTCCTTCGTTGTATTTTCAAATTTCATCCCCTTTCTAAGGTTCAGCTCAAATACCACCATCTTTCATGAAGCTCTCACAGATTCCACTTCCTGCTGGCTAGAAGTGATCTCCCCTCTCCCTGAATATTCCAAGCCCTCGCTTGGGCCTCTGATACAGACCAGTGCTTCCTGGCCAGTATCCATCTCCCCTTCTGCCAGTCTCAGTGCCTCATCACCCCTCCCCATTGCAGTTACTGTGGGCCACTGAGGGCTGCGCTCTGTCTTTAGGGGTCACATCCTCCTGGCCAGTGATTGGTCAGAAATGGGCATGTGACCCATGGGAGGCCAAGTGAGAGTAGCCGTGGGATTTTTGCTGGAGTTCTTGGGAAAGAGGCCTCGCTCTCTGCGGTGCTAAACTGACAGAAAGAAAGCTTGGAGTTGCTGATGCTCATCTTACCACTTGGGGAGGGTGTACTTGAGAATGAATTCAATACAGAGGAAAGCAGGGGAAGGAGGAAGATAGAGATAGAGATAGAGATAGAGATAGAGAGACAGAGAGAGAGAGAGAGACTTCTAAAGTGCTCGACATCTCAGTAAGCCCCTGGATTCACCACGTTGGGAGCTAGTATGCCTCTGGCCTTCCTGTTCAGTGAACTATGAGTCAGTGAACTTCCATTTTTTTGCTTTTAAGTGAGCTTGAGTTTGGTTTTCTGTCACTTATGATCAAAAAGGTCTTAAGGAATAAAACTTCTCCTGAGCTCCCTATCACATATCCCCCGGGGTCATAATTCTCTATGTGTATAGCTCATCTCCCTGTTAGACTGTAACTTTCATGACAGCAGAAGCCGTGTATGCTGTTCTTTACATGCTCACTAGGTCCCAGTGTCGGGCCAGAGAGTGGTACCTCGGAAGTGTTCAGGTCACAAAGTGTCAAAGCTGCGAGCGTCTGTGGCATAATTCCTTTTAGGTACACGAGTATGTGTGGTCACTAGGTGGCTTGTCTAGTGCTGCAGTGTGAGGCCGCTAGGAGCTGGGCCCTCTCTCCTGATGGCTTTGTGTGCCCATCAGTCATCTCCTCTCATCTCAATTGAACTCATTCAACAACTAGATTATTGGGTTGGGCACTGTGCTGAAGGTAGCAGTGGATAAAAAAAGTCCCCACCCTGGTGAGGACAGACATTAAATATTACCGCTGGAGCAAGTTACTCACTCCCCCGAGCCTCAGTTTCCATAGTTTTTAAAACGGGGATAAATACCTCATGATGCTTGTTATGGGGTTTAATGGAATAGTCCATATATAGCAGTTAATATGTTCCTTGTACATAATAAAAACTCAGTTAATGGTAGCAAGTATAATTATCATTACTGAAAAGTTAACATGGATAAATACGTAATTGCAAATGGTGTTAGCCTGGATGAAGGAAACAACCAGGGCACTATGAGGGCCAGTAGTGAGGGACCAGAGGTGGTAAGAGATGGTATGAGGACAGGGTGGCACCTGTGACCAGAGGAAGGGAAGGAGCATGTGAAGAAGGGAGGAGAGCATCTCAGGCAAAGGAAACACAGTGGGAGGCTCAAGGTGGGTGAGATGCTGTCTGAGGCTGTGATGTGGTAGCTGGATGGAAATGAAGGGAGATGATGCTAGAGATGCAGGCGAGGGCCGATGGGGCAGCCTGGCCCAGGGAGGATGCCCAGGCCCAGGAAGCCGGTGGGAGGGGAGAGACCCACTTGCTGATGTACTCCCCGGTGAGGATGACGCTGCAGGTCTGGCACTTGAAACAGCTGACGTGCCACTGCTTGTCCAGCGCCAGGAGCGACTGGCCGTGCTTGATCTCCTCCTTGCATCCGGCACAGTCTGCAAACACAAGAGGACGTTGCTGAGGAAAGCATCCCGGGCCCCTTGAGCACGGCCATCATCTCAGCCCAGGTCAAGGACACCTCTGTGAACACGTTTTCCCATAGCAGCTCCCACCCTGGCCCTGGCACTGACCAGAGCTCCACTGGGGGAGAGAAAAGGCCACTGGAGCCCTGGCTTCTGGACACTAGTGTGAGGGAGAAAGAAAGGCTTCCCAGGGTTCCTCCAGAAAGTTCCTGCTTGCTGTCCTGACCACTGCTCATCCAGAGCGGGCCCTGCGCTGCTTCTGGCCTGCTCTCGGGTAGCTAACAAGCCCATGCTGCTCTCCATGACCCAGACCGGCAGCATCAGCACCACCGGGAGCTACACAGGCAGCAGCGAAGACCCCACCCAGACCTACTGCACTTTATCAAGGCCTCGGCTCACAGTAAAGTCTGAGAGGCACTGCTCCAGGGGATAAGCTTAGAACCAATTTTTGTCACCCTTAGGCTGTATGCCCAATGGCAGTGTTTTGTGGTTAAATCTATTCTCTCGCCTAGCACCATGCTCAGCCTGAGAATAAATGAGCGGGCCTTACAGCACCCAGGCAAGGATAGTATTGACCATGCCTGGCCCCTCCCCAGTGTGCTCTTATACCAAACGTTTGCCTCCCCAAGCAGCAAGGATTAAAACGTCTAATGCAGCGGTTCTCAACCTGTGGGTCGCGACCCCTTTGGGGGGTCAAACGACCCTTTCACAAGGGTCGCCTAAGACCATCGAAAAACACATATATAATTACATATTGTTTTTGTGATTAATCACTATGCTTTAATTATGTTCAATTTGTAACAATGAAATTGGGGGTCACCACAACATGAGGAACTGAATTAAAGGGTCGCGGCATTAGGAAGGTTGAGAACCACTGGTCTAATGAGACTGTCCCAAACCAGAAAGGTACCCTCACTCTCTGTCCCCGTCACCCCGGAACGTGCACCGGGACCACAGAATGTGGGGGGCCTGGCAGCTGCCTGTTGCTCAACCAATGTCTGGGGAGGGGCAGGAAATGGAGCCAGCGTCCAAGGTACTTGGGAGATTCTGGGAATTGGGGCCTAGCCAACCGGATGGCCCACTCTGGAGGAGGAAAGGGTCACGAGGCAAAGTTTACTAGAGGACAAGCCTCCCTTTTGGCTCCACAAGACAAATGCACCTCGGAGCAGTGGGGAGAAAGACACTGCACCCACGTTGGGAGAGCCTGGCTGGAGGTCTTCACATCCAGCCGGGAGCCAGTCCTGGGAGGGAAGATGATGAGTCTGCATGTCCAGGAAGGGGGTGAGCCCCTGCAGGCTGTGGGAGGTCGGGGCCCTGATGAAGTGCTGTAGGAGGCGGCTCCCACAGTACCCGCCTCTTGGCTGTCAGCATCTTTCTAACATCACTTAGCACAGGCGAGGGGCAGGGACATTTCTGATTGCAAGATACTCAAAGATCCAGGCTTTCAGATGGCGTCTGGGAAAATATTCTGGGGTTATTTTTTTTCTTCTTGTTCCCCTGGGATAAACTACCCCCAGCCCCCACCCCCATTCCAGTAATCACAGGCTTTAGAACATAATAGTTTAGAGAGGCTAGGCACCCTCTCCCCTTTTATAGACAGACAGGAGTCTGAAGTGACTTGCCCATGCTTGGCATAGGAAAACCTGAGGGTCCAGGTATCTGGTCTAGCTTTCTAGGCCACACAGACTGCACCTGTGTCTCCAGGGGCCTCTCCAGCAGGGTAGACAATTCCAGAGGGGCTCAGAGTTCACAGAGCATTTGGTCCCAGTTTCACCCAATACAGGAACCTACAGCATTCTTGACAGTTGGGCACCATCCTCTGCTTAACCACCTCCAAGGGTGGGCAGCTCACCCCTTTGAGGAAGTCGACTTTCCTTTGGACCAGCAAGATGACCAGCACTGCCTTGTTTATATGGAGCCCGGACCCAACTCCTGTGACAGCCCTATTTTATGAAACCAAGAATAATCTACCTCTTCCCCCACATGACACTTCCTTCAAATATTTAAAGGCAACTACAATTTCTGCTTATTCTTCATTTCTTACACTTTGCTTTTTCTTGCTTAAAATGGTCACTCACTGGTCAAATTCACTTATGGATTCCATGGACCCGGGCATGTTATTGGCCAATAACACGATTCCCTACCTCTCTCGTAAACTTACTTGAAGAGCTGCATTCTTTCATGGACACCTTCTAGTAATGACTCCCATCTCTCTAAGTTGTAGTGACCTACCTGGGATGAACTGAGCACCTTGAGTTAAAATTTAGGAGGTGGTAGTATAGTGGTTAGAGGTTGGGTTGAGAGTTTAGAGTGAGGAGAAAGAGGCTGGCAGAGGGGAGAATCCCAGCTCTCCCACTTAATAGTTGTGTGACTGCTAGGCCCCAGCTTCTTCATCTCAATCTTTTCCTTATAACTTTGGTGTGAAGATGAACTGAAATCAGGCCTGTGAGGACTTAGCACAATGCTTGGCACGTATGTGCCCAATATGTGATTGCAGATTATTATTTCACATTCTCATGTTTTTATCCTATATTTTCTGCACTCTCTAATCTCTGATCTGAGGCCAGAAGCAATATCCCCTATTGTAGGGAAGGCCTGCTGACCCTGAGAACTCTGGGATACCTTTTCCACGTGGTTTTTCTTTTCATGTTAAACTGCTGGCCCTCCATTGTTCTGGCTTCATATTTATCAGAACTGTCCTTGCCTTTCTTTCTCCTTTCATTCAGGCATCTGATCCAGGAGCCCACAAGTCTCATGTCGTAACCACGCCCTGTCCCTAGTTGGTTTCTGTAAGCCAGCTGTCCACTCCTCGTATGTTCCTCTCTGTTCCAAAATTACAGCCTTCAGCTGGCAGAAGGTATGATGCCTCCACCTGTTCCTCTCAGATTCCTCAGTTTATTGAGGTCTCTAAAGACCCACGATAGACATTTTTAGTGTTGTTGTTTTTTTTAACTGCTTCATTCATTTCACTTAGATCAGCAAAAATGAGTGGGTTTTGTGAGTCATAGCAAGCTTCCCACCTTGTTTTAGGCAACTAATCCAGGCACAGACCCCCTTCCTAAATTAGCAAATCATGTGTTTGATAGAGGGTGTTAAGGGAGTAGCCTCCATGGTAATGCTGCCACTGCTGCTGACTCCTGTCAGTGAAGTCTGTGAGGAAACATTTCTTCTTCCTATGGAAAGAGCCCACATCTCTGGGCTCACATACCAGTTCCATCACTTAGTATCTGTGTGATTTTGGGTAAGTTATTTATGCTCTTTGAGTCTCATTTTTGTCATCCATAAAACAATTACTCTTATCTCTCTCACTCTCTCTGAAATCAATAAAAACATTAAAAAAAAGAAAACTCATGTATTTCTGGACAATAGTAACAATCAATGTTAGCAGTGGTGATGATTGTGGTGGATAATGATGGCAGTGATAATGATGGTGGGGGTGAAGGTGATGGTGGTAGTGATAGTGTTGGTAGTTATGGTGGTGATGGTTGTGATGGTGATGTGGAGATGATGGTAATGCCACTACTGCTGCTGATTCCTGTCAGTGAAGTCTGTGAGGAAACATTTCTTCTTCCTATGGAAAGTTACATGATTTTTCCCCTCTTAACAGTTCCTGAATATTCTTCTTGACCTATTTTCATTAGATATAACTCCTACTTTTCCAGAGAGTCTTTATTCACCCTCCAGATAAAACTTCACATTCCTTTAGATGAAAAATACACCACATTTTCCCTCCTTTTTCTTTTTCCATGATCCCTTCCTCATCTTAGTGCTCTTTAGAATTTGGTTTTGGTTCCCTCTTTCCTTTGGGAACGCAGCAGACCTTCCAACATTCCCTCTAGTCATTTGCAGCAGTGACAGGGACAACCTTCGGGCAGAAAACGTTTCTATGACACATGTGTTCTGTAGATGCACAGGTTGATGTCTTTACTTTGTGAGTAATGAGATGAGCCATAGTCCTGGGTACTCCCCCCGGAGTTCTGCCCATATGCTCACTTGCTTCCCATTATCCATTCTTCCTCACCTTCCTCTACCTCCTGCTCTGCAGAATTATGGTGGAGACATTGAGTAGCCTCTCCTTGAGGATACATTCACATGCAAGAATCCCACACTCAGCGAGGAGTCTCCCACCTGTCCGAGATCCGATGCACGCAGTAACACAACACAAGCTGAGAGAAATAACGATCGATTTGGGAATCTTCTCAGTTCACCTTTGACGTGCTTTCTAGATTAAACCGCCAAGTGGCCAACATACCTCACTTTATATTAGGGAGCACTTTACGTACTATGATGTATGGTAGTCCAGTTCCTATACATTAATACATTTGCTTTCTACAAAGCCGGGTAAACTGAGCACCAGGGAGGCTACATAACTGCTTTGCATCATGCAGAAGGCTGGCAGACCCCTGACTCCCAGCTCCCTTCTCTCTACCGCCTCACAAGTGGTTCCACTGGCTGCCGGGTACTTCAGCAGCATTAGTCGCAGGGCCATGGTCCTGCATCCCAGCATCTTGGCCTTGCTGTCTTTCTGCTTGATGCTTTCAAAGAGTTATGAGAGATCACCATGTGTGCACTCAGCCACCTTGAGATGGAAACCTGCTCAGAGCAGCAAATGGTTCTGGGAAGAGCTGTTCATCCTACAAACAGATCCAATTTGACTGAAAGGAAGGAAGGGTGAGGGAGGGAGCCTTCCCATGGTCTTTCTCTCCAGCTCACCACCTTGGGAGGACTCTGATGGAACCCCTGGGAGCCGACCCTGCTGACTCGGGTGTTGTGTGCTCACCCACCTCAGTAGGATGTAGCCCTAGCATGCCGACTCTGCTGGTGCGATGGCTGACAGCCCCCCGCACCAGCACAGTGATGCAGCACAGGAAGCTAATGGGTTTTCATTGATTCTGCCGACAAGGCCAGCAAGTGTCATGTAGCATGAAGGAATAATGGAGCCTGGCGTGGTTTACTGAGGCCCAGGGGGCCGGGTCCCTGTGTATATGTCAGCAGCCTGACAAGGGTGTCTGGGAACAGTGAGTTGCCAGAAACACTTGAGTGGAATGGACACTCCACAAATTAGAAAGACTGTTCCAAGGGACTCTTGATCCTTAGTTCCCCTCCCCCGAGTCTGTGGTTTAGTGATAAAATATAACGTTTGCTATAGCATGGCAGATGTCCGCCTCATCCCTAGATGGTGATCCCCAATCTTCTGAACAGAGAATGAATCACCCAGGATGCTTATTAAGAATGAAGATTTCTAGGTTCCTTCCCATAAAGTCCAAAGTGGGCCCGGAACTGTGGTTTTCCCAGTTCTGCAGTGGCGCTGATGCAGTGGTGCATGGAACACATGCTAGGAGACACTAGCACAGCCCTTGTGGTTCACTCCCACATGTTCTCTTTTGTAAGGCATGTCTGAAAATTCCTTTTTAGTGGGGCTTGTAAAAATGGAGAACCACTGGCAGCAAAACACTTGGTCAGCTCCGTTGGGTCGCGGCTGGGAGGTGGATGCAGAGGGGAGATAAGATCAGGAGCCCAGCTCATCCCAGAAAAGCCCACCCGCTGGCACAGGCCATCACTGTTTATAGTCAGGCAGCTGCTTTCCCTGCATTTGTGCTTAGGGAAGCTTGTTGGTCTGGGCCACATGCCAACTGGGTCATGATTCAGAAGTCCTCCAGGGTGGGAACCTCCTGCACGTCTCTCTAGGCCTGCAGGAGCCATTAATGGAGCTGAGACAGGGGAGCCCTGGGAGACAGGGAGGTAGGTGCCCAGTGGGGAGGACTCACGGCTTGGTCCACGGATCTTGATGGGTTTACTGCTGGTCATGGACTGGGAGCACGTCTGACACACACACTCCTTCCCGCTGAAGGTCACTTTGTCTCCAATGGGGAAAGGCTTCCTGCAAGGGGGCGAGGGAGAGAGTCAATATCTCTTCTCTGGAGGGATTCTGTGTCTACTGGTGCTCTGACAACATGCGTCCTCAGAGTTCTTTGGTAACACACACAGCTTGCCCTCTAGAGCCACCAGATAAATTCAAGCACCGTTCATAGGGCCAGGCTGACTAAACCATTCGGTCAGGGCCAGGGCCAGAACTGGAGGCCCACTTGGGCTAGTTACATGATTTCAACATGGGGAGAGTCATGACACTTCGTTGAGCATACATTTCTCATCAGGTGAATGAAGTGGTTAATAACTCCTCATCGAGTTTGTTCCTTCTTTCTGGGACTGTTTGCACGGCAACCTAATTTATCCCTGCATGGCTAAGAGAACTCATTCAGCTGCTGGATTCACCATCCAGGACCTTTAGAAGTCCACAAACCACCTCTTCCTCCTGCAGCTTGAGTTCTAATCTATGCCGTTTGAGTCCCGCAGCTCTGAGCTCTCAAGCTCGTACATGGCCGTCCTCCCTAACTAAGTATACACTGCATCCAGAACCCCACACTGTCCATCCCACCACCCAGCTCCTCTTGCGCCTGGTTTGGGACACTTGTTGATACAGACTCAGAGCATAGCCCCTGACATAGGCTCCCAGTGGCTCCACTGCCCTTGTGTTAGCAGTGTGGGACGATGGAAGATGTCTTGGGGGCAAGAGTTAGGGAGCAGCATTTGCATAGTTCAGGCATTGACTCGTGGTAAAGGAACATGGCATGACCTTGGGAAGGTACCGCATCTCTATGGCGCTTGACAAAATTTTATACTGTATGGACCCTACTGTGCTAACCTCTGGTGGGTCTGGGAATCCAGAACCCAGGGCCCAGGTTTTAAGAGATAGAGGATGAATGAATTTCACTTCTTTCACACTGTCATTGGTCTCAATAAAAAACCCTTATCAGTAACTAACAAGTGGTTATTTTATGGGGAGGATAATTAATCTATAAACTCCTTTTCCAGTTTAAAAATGCATAATTATATATATATATAACTGTGGAATTCCATCATTACCAGTGAAGGAAACCTTAAAGAACAGATCTTATTGGTGACCACTTATATATATGTATATATATATATATATATATGCCAATCATGTTTTACTTATAGCTTAATCACAACAAATCATGTTTTACTTATAACTTAATCAGAACGGTCCATTTCATTATAATGTATTTATGGGCAGGGTTGAATTTTTGTTTATTTTTATCTCCTTAATGTGGTACTTGGCATACAGTGTACCCTTAATGTACGCTTACTAAGTTAACAAGTAATTGGGATACTGGGAGTGGGAAGGAGTGAGATTTCCTTCACCTATCAGATATTCTGAGGCTAGATGATTATCATTATGTTAATGAAAATAATAATAAAAGCGGACACAATTATGTATCAGTCACTGAGCGAAGGTCTTTGGGTGCCTCATCTCATTGCTCTTCATGAAAACCCAACAAGGTTGGAATGGTTTTGATGCCCATTTTACTGATGAAGAAGCTGAGGCTTAGGGAGTGGGGTCACTTGCCAGGATCCTGGAGGAAGGCTATATGCAGCTATCCCTGTAGCACAGGTGGCCGAGGTGTGGGAGCGGGCCAGATGCACGGCTTCCAAACTGAGTACTGAGGCTAAGGAACTCAGTGGTTCCTTTGAGCCTTTTGATGGGAAATGAGAGGGTGAGTGTGGGGGTGCAGGTCCTCTCTATGCCTTCACCGCAGGACAAAGTAGTGTTTTACATTAGATCACATTTGACAGAAAGGGTTCGGTTGTTAAAAGGTTTGAAAACCACTGGGCTGTCAGATCCTTCCGCCCTGAGATTCTAGAAACCCAAGTGTCCAGCCTAAAGCCCAGGAAGTCCCAGAACTGTCCGGGAAAGACCGTTTCTTCCTTCCCTGGGGGCTCAGCAGAGGATCTGGCCTCCGCCGGCCACCCGCTCACCTGCACAAGCTGCAGACGAAGCACTTGGGGTGGTAGGTGCGGCCCAGGGCGGAGATGACCTCGCCGGTGATGAAGTCCCGGCAGCTGTCGCAGCGGGTGCCATAGAGCTGCTGGTAGTCCTGGGTGCAGATGTACTCCTGGTTCTTGAAGAAGAAGCCCGACTGGGCCAGGCCGCAGCCACACACTTGAGGAAACGAGGAGGGAAATAAGAGCAGTTTGAGTCCAGGGAAGGTCTGCAAGCATGAGGGTCTGGTTGGAGACAAAGCCAGTGTCTGATTTGGTCATGAGAGACCAAGAAGGGTGGCACATCAGACTCATGGGTCTTTGGGGCCAGTGTTCCTTAAAGTATGGGCTGAAGACCACTCACATCAGAATCACCTATTGGGCTTTTTAAAATGCAGATGCCTGGGCCTGAATCAGACTCCCTAGGGCTGGGCCTGGGATCTGCTTTTTAACACACTCCCCAGCTGATTGTGGTGCACGCCGACTGAGGCCACTGATGTTGTACAATCATCTCAATATGGATGAAAATTTATGGCCATGTGGCTCACGCTATGCTACATAGCTGATGTATCATGAATTTGATAAAGAATCATTCAGCTATAAATTTCTGGGGCACTTCTTACCAGCATGACTCTGGGCTAGGTGTTTTAGGTATGGGGACCATGCACTGGAATCCCAAACTGGACTCAATTTACGATGGCAGTGGGATGGATGATTTGAAGATTATAATCTGTCCTCATCATAGCCAAAAAGGGTGCATCTGTTCCCAGGCATGAATGATAAACACAGTCCCCACACTGTGAAGAGCAATAATGTGTGTAGAGCGAAGATCGTATTGAACATAAATCATGGTGACAGGCCATCGGCTGGTGTAGGTTGAACATTCTGTGAGTGGGGAGGAAAAGGGAGCACTACCAGTGCGGGAAGGATCAGCGGAGGCTTCTTGGAGGAGGCACACATAAGTTGAACTTTGAAGAACAGAATAAGCTAAAGCATAGAGCAGCGGTTCTCAACCTGTGTGTCGTGACCCCTTTGGTGGTCGAATGACCCTTTCCCAGGGGTTGCCTAAGACCATCCTGCATATCAGACATTTACATTACAATTCATAACAGTAGCAACATTACAGTTATGAAGTAGCAACAAAAATAATTTTATGGTTGGGTCACAACATGAGGAACTATATTTAAAGGGCCAGAAGGTTGAGAATCACTGGCATAGAGGCAGGAAGTTGCAAGTGATATTTGTGTGGAGATAGGGCTGGGGAAGGAGTGGTGTTTTCAGGGATTGGAGGGTAGTACTACATGGAAATATTGTAGTACTACCTCCTCCAGTTGGAGGAGGGCCCAGGTCTAGCTTTGTGGTATACTAAGAAGCTAGGAATGGTTTTTCCTTTAGTTTTTAAAAACTTAAAGCAGTTTTTTTTCAAAAAACATAGACATATACAAAAGTAGAGAGAAGATGTTAATGATTCTCCATTACTCAGTTGTAAAAATGATCAATTATCTTGGTAGCTTTTGAATAGAGAGGCAACGTGATTTTATGAGGCATTTCATCAGGTCTTTTGGGATATCCTTGTGGACAACATGAAGATGTATACAACAGAGACTAGAAGAGCAGGTGTATATAATCATAGGTGTCTGAACAACTGAGTCACATGTGACTGACTGTCTTCCCCGAAAGGACTTAGGAAGGTGGGAAATGAGATTTCCTCAAGAGTGGAGTTATGAAATCAACACATAATGGCCAGAGCAGAAAGAGGCAAAGTTTCTTCCAAGAGATCGAATGGCTCTTCAGGGCCGCCAGAACTGCTGAGTGTATTGATCCAGCTAAAGCAAGGATGGGCCCTGGCTGGTTTGGCTCAGTGGATAGAGCATCAGCCTGTGGACTGAAGAGTCCCAGGCTCCATTCTGGTCAAGGGCACATGCCTAGGTTGTAAGCTCAGTCCCCAGTGAGGGGTATGCGGGGAGGGGGGGAGGGGTGTCCAATCAGTGATTCTCTCTTATCATTAATGTTTCTGTCTCTCTTTCCTTCTCCCTTCCTCTCTGAGATCAATAAAAATATATTTAAAAAAATAATAAAGCAAGAATGGGACATCCAGGAAGGGGCTGGTCAGCAACCAGAGGCCTCTGGAGAGTCCATTCAAACCCTCAGACCAGCTCCCTTGTTCTGAGTGCATTCACCAAGCAGCTGTCTGATCGTTTGACTTTCTACATAGATTGCCTTTGGGAGGGAAGTGGCTGGTTAGAATAACATGCACTAGAACAATGGGCAGTTACAGCTCTTGTGTACGTTAATAAACAGGCACTCTGGTTTTCTACATTGGTTTCCTGAGGATTTTATTCGCATGAGTCAACTCTCTCAAGTGTGGCCAACAGTGGGGAAACCAATGAGACAGAGTTTCCAAGGCTGTATGTGTGAGGACCTGGCTTGGACAGGGTGACATCACCCTAGCAAATACCACCCCATCTTGAATAAGGAAAGTTGTTCTACAAAAGCAGCCAGGTTGAAAAAGGAGCGAGTTCCAGGTGGATGCCAGAAATATTTCGCAAGTGTTTGTTCACCTTGCAGGCCAGAGGCAGGCTTGCAGGGCCAGGGTGAGTGAGGAGGGCAGCCCCAGATGTCACAGCACCAGGGGGTCAGCGCAGCACAGCAGGAGGCATAGTGGTCTGGGAGACAGGTCTTGCCCTGCCACTAACTCTCTGGGTGACAATGAACTTGGCCCTCTCTTGTCTGGAGCCTCAGTTTACTTATATTAAAATGACCTGAGCTCTTCTTTTGACTACCATCCTGTGAGTCCAGGGAGAAGGAGAGCTTCCTTCAGGGCTCACAATGAGCCTAAACATTTAAAACTCGGTGTGAGGTAGAGCCGGAGGCCCTGGAGCCCACTCCTGTGGAGAAGCAGGGTGAGTGGGTGGAAGTGGTGGTAGAGGTGAGAGGTGGGGAAGGGTTCTTTTTCCATCAGGCTTCATGAAAATTCATCACATCAAACAATGCCGGGCCTGGAGGGCAGACAAGGCCAGGGTACAGGCTGTTCTGAGGTGTGCAGGTGGCGGATCAATTGACTTCATGGCTGTGGAATTAGTTAGGTCATGGCTTACGACCTCATTGGAAACAGCTCCTGTTTTTTCCCTTCTTTTTTCTTTTGTTTCCCCTGACAACTCCACCCCCAGAGTCACCTCTCCCAGTGGAGAAAACCAGGAGGCCACAAGAAAACTTAGAACAATCAGTTCCTTCTTTTCCCCCAAGGAGCTGCAGGAGGAAGTTCTTGGTAGAAAGGATGCTAAGGCTGATAAGAATCTCAGGGGCTCCTGGAAGTACGGTGGGGAGCATGGGGATGGAAGGCGATCTGGCCCATGACAGGTGTCTCTGGGGCTGAGCAGAGCCCTACATTCCAATAATAGGAAAGGCCCCACAGAGGGTCTGCAGTGCAGAACTGATGTGGAGTCAGTATACCCAGGAAAGTCATTATTATTCCGGGAATCAAAAATATAAAATCTTGCCCTGGCCCATTTGGCTCAGTGGATAGAGTGTCAGCCTGTGGACTGAAGAGTCCCAGGTTCGATTCCAGTCAAGGGCACATGCCTGGGTTGTGGGCCGATCCCCAGTGTGGGGCTTGCAGGAGGCAGCCAATCAATGGTTCTCTTTCATCCCTCTCTCCCTCTCCCTTCCTCTCTCTGACATCAGAAAAATAAATGCTGGGCTGGATAGGAATTCGGGGCTGAGGTGGCTCAACTCCCGACCCAGAACCTCATCGGGCTGGAGTGGCGGGAAAGCCCAAGCTTTGGCTTCAAACAGACTGAGTTCAGACCCAACCTCAGAGGATGAGGATGGGCGCCAGCTGACAAAAGCATTGTGAGAATTCAGTGAGATGACACGGGGAGCACAGAGCAAAGAGCTCAGCCGCGAGGACAGAATGAAAACAGCACTTAGCTGCTTCCATGCACGCCCCCCGGCCCCGCGAAAAGGAAAGGTCAGGCCCTAACCAGTTTAGCACAGTGGAGAGAGCATCGGACTGCAAAGTAAAGGTCCCAGGTTCGAACCCAGTCAAGGACACGTGCCCAAATTGTGGGCTGGAACCCCGCGGCGGTGGTGCAGGAGGCAGCGGAACCACGATTCTTTGTCCTCATAGATGTTTCTATCTCTCTCTCCGTCTCCCTTGTTCTCTCAAATCAAGAAAAATAGATTTAAAAAATACAAAAGCAAAGGTTGGTGAGAGGTCTTTTCTAACACATCCCCACCATCCAAGGTGCCCATCCCCGTTAAATGCCTCTCGCTTCCTCTACCCC
>NW_006292696.1:634610-650350 GCF_000327345.1 Myotis davidii | reverse complement strand
CCCCCTAAGGACACCGTTGTGCACCAGGCCACTAATATCTATCTATCTATCTATCTATCTATCTATCTATCTTAATTTTAAAGAGAAACAGCTCAAATGCTTTGACAACGGACAGAATTTGAAAAGTTAGAAGTGCTTTGAGAAAATCAAGAATGAATGCTCACTGTGAATACAGAGCCTAGAAGGAGGACTTGCACACCGCCTGGGCACGTTTCAGTGGGAGATGTACTGTTTTGCGGATCACTGCCCATGTTCCTATTCTACCACTCAGATGTGACTTTGAAAAAGCTACCTCTCCTCTCTGGAGCTCAGTTGATTCATTTGTCAAATAAGGTGGTTAGGTGGTAACTGAGGACACATCCAGATCTGAGAGTCCAGGATTCTGGCATATAATTCTGTTGATTTTCAAACAAGACTGAGTTTTATGAAATTTCAAAACCAAAGCATGAGAATGGCCCCTGAGGGTGATCTAGCTCATTACTTAAAATATTTAAATTATGAAATACATTATGCATGCAGAAAATGTATAAAATATGTATGTATCGTTTAAAGAAGAAAAATAAAATTCACTCCTAGGCATCTGCTGCCAAGTTTACGAAATAGAGCATTACCAGCATCTTGGGAGCCTATTGGCCTCTCCCTAAAGCATCCCTTTCCCACATTATCCCAAATTGTATGTTTGTTGTTCCCTTGCTTTTCTTATAGTTTTACCACCTGTGATGTATCCACAAACAATATAGGGTGGATTATGGATAGACATTTGATACAAGTTTTATTCTCTTCTTTCTACCCAGTGCCAAAGTTGGTACAGGTGTGTCTCAGTACTGTCTCCTCCTCCACAGCCAGTTCATTTCTCACTCATCTATACCTTTGGAAGGGGAAATCTCAGGCCTCCTATTAGAGTCCTACTTGGGCCAGGCTCCAGGCTTCGCCTCCTGCTCTCCATGATCCACATAGCCATCAAGGTAAAAGCTCAAGGCCTTCCAGGTTTAGCATGAATAGTCAGGATTAAATCTGGCACTGGCAGTCACAGCAGGATTTCTGCTTTTATTTCTGCTTTTCACCTCTTCCTTTCATGTCAGCACAGTAGTGTGTATTAAAAGAGTTGTAAAAGAAATTCATAGAGATTTTAGATTTTTCAAATGAGGTTATTTAGTATAACTAATCCCTGGAAACAAAATCCTCTCATTTGTTTCATCTCGAACTAAGCAAGTTGACATTGAAAATAATACTCTTTTCTTCCTCCTTAAAGTCCTACCTAAAGATTCTACCACCTCCCTGTGATAGATGTCAAAATGGTCAAATTCTTCCCTTCTCTGCATCCACACCCTAGAAATCTGATCTGCAGATCCACCCAGAAAAGGCAACATTTATTTCTCAGTGATCTTTTTTTTTTTTTTTGCAGATTTACTTATTTATGTATTATTATTTTTCCTACTAGTTAACAAAATTATGCAGGTTTCAGGTGCACAATTCTACAACACATCATCTGTACATTGTATTGTGTGTTCACCACCCCAAGTCAAGTCTCTGCCCATCACCATTTATCTCCCCTAATGAGAATTCATTCTTACTCCAAGTGAAAGTGTTAGAAGAAACACAAAGCAGTTAGGTATATTCACTTAGTAAAATTGCTTGTATTTATAAATCACATTTGTGATTTATATCCACCTCCCTTTTCCCCTCCCCCCAGTATTTCTCCATAAGCTTGAATCTGGGTTGGCCATTTGACTTGCTTTTAGCCAATGGGACATTAAAAAGTGTGACAGAAGCTGAGGCTTGAAAAGATCTTGCTGATTGCACTTGAATTCTGAGACCACCATGCAAATGAGTCCAAGCCAGGCGGATGAGGAGCCATATGGAGCCACTACCTCCCTTTTCCCCTCCCCCCAGTATTTCTCCATAAGCTTGAATCTGGGTTGGCCATTTGACTTGCTTTTAGCCAATGGGACATTAAAAAGTGTGACAGAAGCTGAGGCTTGAAAAGATCTTGCTGATTGCACTTGAATTCTGAGACCACCATGCAAATGAGTCCAAGCCAGGCGGATGAGGAGCCATATGGAGCCACTCAGGTCAACAGCCTACCAAACACAGCCAGCTGACCCACCACGTCATCATGATGAGGCAGGTAGAGATAAGCAGAGCCAGCTCAGACTGGAAGAGCTGCCCAGTTAACCCAGAGAATCATGAGCTAAAAGATTGTTTTAAACAATTGAATTTTGGCATAAATGAAAGACAACAGATACATTCTCTTAAGACTATAATTGCAGAGTCATAGCTCAAACCTCCTTAAAACAATTCTGTTATCTTTGTCCTACCTCAGTTTCTGGTGGTATAAAAATGGTCACTCACTAAGGTACTCTTGCAGGTCAACTTGCATTAAAGGGGTTTTCAAATTCCCAATATAAAATTTAAATCACATCAATTAAAATATATCCCATTTATGCTTCCAAAAACAAATTGGGGAATATTTAATTCGTTTGCTCAGTGCTGAATTCAGTTAGATCCCAAGGAAAGGAATCCAGGATTTTCCTCAGTGGCAGGGGAAGTCAACCTCAGATACATGAGGCTGAGGTTGGAAGCAGTCACCAAAATGAAAAGATCTGGAGGTTTTAATTGACCGTAAATTCAATATACATCAATGGTGTGGAGTGGCTCCTCAGGAAGTATCAGTCACATTAATGCAGTTCTTCACACAGTCATAGAATAAATGTTCACCTCAGAGCCATGTTGAATTTTAGCCAGGACAGCTTGCTTTTTCATTCACTCTCAAATGGATTTTAGGCACAGGGCAGGACTTTTTTAAGAGGTGTAAGGTAAGCATGCAGAATTGCCTTTTTCCTTCTGGGTCAGCACTATCATTCTGGGGTCACCAGGCTCCTTCTCTCACCCCCATATCCCAACACTTCCCACCCCCTTCCCTCCCTCTTCTCTCCATACTGCTTAAGAGAGAATTATTATAACAGGCTCGAGGGAAGTCTCTTTAGGTCTCTCTCTCTCTCTCTCTCTCTCTCTCTCTCTCTTTCTCCCCCCTCCCCCCTCATATCTCTCTCACCTGTGTTTGTTTTGTCTGCCTCTGTGGCATGTCCCTATCCTTGGGATGGGAGCACAGCCAGGAATCTGAGAAGGAAGCTGAGAAATTGGGCCTCTTACCTTGACAGGTGAAGCATCTGATGTGGAAGTGGTTATTGTGGACTCGAACCACCTCCCCTTTGCAGGTGTCTCCACATCGGTAGCACTGGATGGCATTGGAGCTGCCCCGGGGATTGTAAGGATTCTGCTGATAAGGAACTGTGGGAAGAAACAAAGTGATCACCATCCATAAGGCTCTCATTCTTTACAAAGTCTGCCATAAGACATCATTATAATCTTGGAAGAAAAAGCAGGAAGGGTGCAAATGCTGAGCAAAGTACCTTCAATACATCATCAGGCTGAATATGCCAGTCTCAGGCATCATTAGAAGGGAAGTGGCATTAAGATGGGAGTCCATAAATCTCCTTAGGCAAGCAGAGACTATATATGAGACTATCATTTCTTGCAATGATAGAGGCCAAATTCACAAATGAAAAAAAATAAAAGAGGAAGTAGAGTATTTTAAGGTAAATAATCCAGAAATACCATTTTTTGGGGTGATCTCTGGATCAAAGCCAGGACCCAAACTTCTCAAAGGGAATTTAGGTCTTGCAGTTGACTCAAGGGTCACAAAGAAAAGGGTGGCTGACAACAGGCCTTTTTGTTAAGCCGGTTACATCCCCTCTTGTACCTCGGTTTTCACATCTAGAAAATGGGTGTGGTCAATGGTAGCACAGACTTTCTATAAAAGAGGCACAAAGGGAGGCAGTCTAGTTGGAAGGAGGTTGACAAGGGGACTCATCTTAAAGATGCCTTTGAACAGCACTTTCCATAACATTGAGAAAATGTCAAAAGTGCATAATTGAGAAAAAAGAGGTGGTGGAGATTTGAAGGGGCTGAAGTCACTGGGGGTTGGAGCTCAGTGGGCAGCACTTAAGGGTGTTCAAGAGCTCTGCTAGCCTATCGAGTCTGTGGTTCTCTTGCTTTGGCCTTCTCATGGTACTTTCCTGAGGGAGACTTTGCTCGACCATTCTAAAATCTGGTCTCCTGGGATTTAATCACAGTAGGCACCTGCCTAGAACTCAGAGTATCAGGGTTGGGAGGGATATTAGCAGCTGTCTGTTCCAACCTCATTATGTGTAAACTGTTGGAATAACTGTGCTAGTGAGGAACCGAGTTTTCTCTCCTGTAGGAAGACCCCAGTGGCACCATTACTTCATTCTCACTGTTACTTCATTCTCACTCAAAGTGGAAAAGTTCAAAAACTTCTGCTCATTCTCTATTCGGGGAAGGCTCACTCTTGTCCTGGCTATAAAGATGATCTGATTGAAGGGGAAGTGGTGTCTCTTTAAAATTAATTAATAGAAAAGCAAAGGCTATTTATTCAAAGGTCACTATGAGTCTGATTGAAGGGGAAGTGGTGTCTCTTTAAAAATTAATTAATGAGTCAGCCCCCATCACTGGCATTTTGGTAGAGTCTCAAAGGCAGGCAGAGAAGTGGGAAAGCTTTCTGGTGGGAAAAGGGAAAGATCCAGGTTTTCCCTGACTGGTGGCTGTGGGTCTGGGGAAGTTCTAGGAGGCCAAGTAGAAGTAGGGTGTCCTATGTGCCTGGTTAGGGAGTGCACATTTGACTCTCTCTAGTTGGTCCTAAGTTGGAAGCAGGGACAAAAATCAGGGATGAGATCTGGGTGCTTCACTGATATTTTTTACATTCAATATTATATTAGTTTCAGATGTACAGAATACTGGTTAGACATTTATATAATGTATGACATTTATATTTAACCCTGATCATTGTAATACCCACCTGGCAATACACAGTTTACGACAGTATTGACTATATTCCTTATGCTGTACTTTACATCCCCATGACTATTTTGTAGTTACCAAATTTGTACTTCTCAGTCCCTCTTGGTGTCTATCATTTAGACATGTTGACTTACTGGCTAACCTCTGAATAAGCATATTATAAGTTACTCTGATTCACAGGAACCTTGAACTGCCAAGGAACTTAGAAATCACCCCGTTCAGGGGTTCTGCACCTAGTGTGGCAGTTGTTACATCTGTTCACTGAAATTTGAATCTATTATTCTAGGCACATGAAGGATTGCACATGGTGACTTGCTTGGCAATGAAATGGTAGTTGCCTGTCACTTCTAATTAAAAGTGATCTACCATGTTGCCTTCTCCATAGCCCAGCATCCAATGATACCCCAGTTGGTGTGTGGGGACATGTCAGTTTAGATCCCTGATTGAGCTGTCTAACCCATGATGATCAACTACCACGAGCAAGGAAACATTTTTGTGGTTATAGCCTCTAAGGTTTTTTTGTTGCTGCAGCATATCCTGACTGATACACCCAGGGTTTAATACTTCTTGCTAATTAAATATAAAATCTGGTGTTATATGCATTTTCCTATAGCTTTCTTCAGATTTTCAAAGATCATCTCCATAACCCACCCTCCTCTTTTTAAAGACATAGAACAGGAAAGCAGGATTTTTGATTATCTTCTACTTAAAGGGATCCCGAATCATACCTGTTCTGTAGGGCAAGTGCTATTTCCTTAGCCATGATGCTGCTTCTGACAACTTTGCTATCTGAGGTCAGAGAATAATACCCTCATAGTCTTTCTTTCATGGAATCCATGTCCCTTAGTCAACTCTTTTTCCTGTTTTTAATTTAAGACACAAATTAAATGAGTTAGCTAGTTAACCAAATCACAAATTAACTCATTAAATGGATTAATGCAATAAAGCATTTCGAAAAGTACATCATGACCATCATATTCTCCCCACAGCTCAGTGCAATTCTTCCTTCCTCCCCAGAATGTCCATAAACATTCTCTTTAGTCCTATCTCCTTTTCTTCTCTTCCTGTTCCATATCCTTGGAAAATATTTCATTCTCCCCACTGCCCCTAGTTTGTGAAAAAAATATGAGCAGTGTGGTTTATATGAGCAGTGTGGTGATCTACTATTGCTGGGGGAAACAAAGGTATGAGTCTGAAAATAGCAATAAATAGTATAATCATCCCCAATGATCAAAGCTCTAGAAATGACCAAAAGTCCCCCCAGAATCACTGCACAAATTTTCATCTACCTCTTCTAACTTAATCTATCCTATTTCTCAAGAACCAACTTACAAGATCAATTAGGTTTTTCCTGATTTGATTTTCTGGGGAAATGAATTTGTGATCATGGTCTTCAGTAATAATCCAGTCTTTGAACCACTCAGATAAAAAGGCAAAAAATCAGGGTGAGGATTGGGAAAATGGGAATGGATTGGGAAAATGGGCTTTCTGAGGCCATTTACTGATGGTGCCCCCCGCCTTGACTTTGTTGCTTCTCTCAGGATGAGGGTACTGCTATGGTAATGCTGACTGTGGCTGGAAATTCACAAATATCTGAATTTTGTACAGAGTCCCATGAACAGCGATGCATGCATCGCTGGTGTGAGTTCTTCCAGATTGCTGGTGTAAGCTGTGATTATAAAAGGGCAGCAGTGTAGCAAGATTTGAGCTTTAAGATGTGTGAAGACCTTTCCTTATCCAGACAGTGCCTCTAGAACTCTGGTCCAGGGAAGCTAGGCCACATCTGATCCTGGAAGCCACCTCATTTCCAATAAGATTTTGTATTCTTGGCTAATTAAATTAGCAACTAATCTTATTCTGTGTGTGTGGAGGTATGTATGGAGAATATCCTTCTTCCCACAGATCTATAACCCCCTATCCCGAAACACTAACATTTTATTGTTGATTTTCTGCTGGTTATTATTTCTACCGATTTTTAAAAAAATCTCAGTACTAAGTGATTCATCTCAGAAAGTCACATGATTTATAACATTTGTCTTATGGCAAATGTCTTTTGAATTCTAAATTGACTTACACATGAATTTTTGAACTGCTTCATGTGTTAGGAACTATCCTTAAGAGCAAGGTTTGAGAGCAGCCACGGCCTCAAAGGACATTAGCTCTGCTTACCTGTAAAATAATCTACAAAGTTAAAAAGTTTAGACACATAAATCATGTGATGTTTCTGACATGTGTGCAGGGAATCTCTGGCTTCTGTTTAATGTTATTTGGCCAATAAAGAGCACGTGAGAGAGACATTCCCAGTGACTAGTCCTTAAGCAGTGCTGGCCAATAGAACTTCCTGAGTTATGGAAATAAAATTTTTATATCTGTGTTGTCTAATAGAATAATCGCTAGTCCTATGTAGCCAGTGTGACTGAGGTACTTAATTTTCAATTACATTAAATTTTAATTAATACAAACTTACATTTAAATAGCCACAGGTGGCTAGTGGATGCCATAGCAGAAACTGAAGCCTCATAGCTTCACAAATGGTATACCAGGCATTGAGAGGTGGACAGTGCATGAAACCTGGTTGAATTCTATTTATATAAAAATACATGTGCAAATTAATTCAGAAATACCACCTCAGGCTTAAATCATGTTTTATTTGTTTTGTTTTGTTTTATCCCTGAAGCGTTTTAAAGATGTATTTTAAAAATAATTTGCAGTAGGAACCAATTACACACACATTCACCCATCCTGAATTTGATCTGAAAACAAAAAATCGTGAGCAGTGAAATAAATACTGATTAAAAAAAAAAAATCACAGGTTTCCAGGCACTGCAGGAGTGAACAATCTTAATCTTTCCAAGAATAGAAGCAAGAAAATCAGTTGGCGATGGCTGTCAGTATAATTTTTTAAGACAGAAAACTAGCTAGTCAATGCCTACGTGATAAGAAATTAAGGGTCTGAAACACTCAGTCCTCTTTTATACACATGCCAAGTCTTTTGCGTTCTAAAAGCAAATACAGTTTAATTCCACAATTAAATTTGCGAGTACAGCTTTTCCCAAATGTTACAAAGATGATTTAAAATTGTTGGAGCACAACAGCTTGGAAGGGGAGGGCGACGGCCTCCTGGTGAGGTAGAAGGAGCCTGAGTTGAAAAATGCAGCATCCAGTGCCCTCACCTGGCTGTTCCTCCTTCACCCTGGTCTTCATCTCCCGTGTTTCTCTCTCATAGACAGCGCTGGGGAAACCTGGGTTCTAATTCCCTCTCCGCTGATACCTGGCTTTATAATTGTGGGAAGATAATCTAACTTCTCCTGGCCTCCATTCACTCTTTAGTCACTGAGGAGCTAGACACAATGATTTATAAAATTCCCTCCAGTTAAAAAAGTGGAACCAGAAGCATGAATATATGGAACAGACTGGCTAGTGCCCAAGGGGAGGGGTGGGGGTGACTGGATAAAGAAGGTAAAGGAAATAGCTAAAGAACATATATGCATAACCCATGGACACAGACAATAATTTGATAAAAGTCAAGGAAGGGGGATGTGGGGGAGGTTGGAGCTGGGCAAATGGGGGAGGGAGAGAGAGGGGACTCCTACAATAATGTCAACATTAAAATAAGTAAAAATAGGGGAAAAGAAGAGATAAACCACTTACATACTTATATGCATAACCCATGGACAAGGGTAATAGGGTAGGGAAGACCTGGGTGGGGAGGTAGGGGCTGGGTGGAGGGGAGGAAATGGGAGATATCTGTAATACTATCAACAATCAAAATATATTAAAAATAAAATAAAAACAGGTAAGTAAAGATAACATCACCCATTTATAAATTCATACTCAACACATCCCTAGTATTTCCTGATCCGCATAAGGTATTTGTTAATCTTACCTGAATTTTACTAGTGTTTTTAATAATAAATACCTATGTACAAACAAAAATAATTGATTCTGGCTCTGTGAGTTCTTTTCTATGCTTCTTTCTCTCCCTTCACACTCTCTTCTCACCACTAACTGGTCTCACTTTTAAACTGTGTTGTATGTTATCAGATTTATTAGTCACTTTTAAAAGCAGATAATGGCATGCTGCCTCTCTCATAAAAACATGACCTAAGTTACCTTCTCTTTACTGATGCGATGCCTCCCCTGAGGGTCACTTGACCTTGTAGATAAAAGTGTTCCCACATTCTAATAGAGTCATCTTTAAAATAGTCTTTAAAAGGTAGAAGCACCTACCGTTGTGCTGGGGTATAATTAAAAGAGTGACAAAACTGACTTGGAGACAGTGTAACAACTGTGAATAATTGGCTGGAAGTGTAATAAAAACTGTGGGGCTTCTGGTTGAACCGTGAAACATCAAGCAGAGAATGAACCGACTCAGCAATGAGCTCGCAGTCCCCGGGGCCCAGGAAAACAAGCGGGGGCAGCAGGTGTCACTGTAGGCTTCCCGACCACTTCATTTGAGCCCAGGCACCTTGGGGGTGTCCACAGGGATGTGACAAACACCCTGGGGAGGAAGGGACCTCAGTGTAGATCCAGGCACCTCACAGGTAGAAAGCTGTCTGCCTGAAGGTTAGGGACGGGTCTGTATATAAGAGTAGGTGGTAGTTACCAACAGGGATCTTGTGTCTGATTTTGGGATTGAATCATGGCCATGACACTGGTCCTGTTCGCTGGGAAAAGACCACAGAGATGTGGGACCCTGCACTGAAGGGGGCTGGAGCGCAGGCACAGAGGTGGATGGTGTGGATGCTGGAGTCAGGAGCGCTGGGTTTGTGTTCCCCTCCTGCCCCTTGCTGGTCACGTGACCTTGAGCAAGTTAAGTGTGTGGCACCCATCTCGGTTTGCTCACATCTAGAGTGGGAATAACTCAGGTGATCTGTGAGTATTAAATTACTTAGATTACATAAAAGTGCTTAGTACACTGCTTGGCACATAACTTGGGCTTAAACATTAGCAATAATTAAGTGAAAGGATCTCTGAAGCTGTGCATGCCTACTTGTAATCCAGTATGTATAGGAATTCTTTCTAAATGACCCCCATCACTTGCCACTGAGCTTGGCTCGAACGTTGTCAAGTCCAGTTTTGAAGCAGTCCAACCTCGGCAAAGCTTTTCTGGTTTTCCCTCCTTGGTGATTGTCAAGGAAAAAACAACCCTGGGCTGCAGCCCATTCGCCACCTTGAGTAACCTCTGCTTTCTCCCCCATCTCTGAGTGCTTTCTGTTGGCCACAGAGGTGGGTGGCTGACATGCTTCTGATGTATCCTGCAGAGGAATGTGTGAATTGGGTGTTTCCTGTTGTGGGAAGGAGAGGCAATGATTTATGTTATCCTGGGGCGGTGTATTTTGGGCACATCTGCTGTTTCCAGGAGGACATGTTCGAGTGTTTGTTGTGTGTGCTTACTTATACTAAGTGAGCAATCTGTTTTCTGCAAACTCCGATAGGGAGACTGTGAGAGCTGCTTTTGGTAACCCCCGAGGGTCATGCACGTGTTATCTTGTGTCATTACATCTATGTTCATCCAGTGAATACCTGGAAACCAGACTTTCAGAGCAGCAAGGGACTGGGAGGTTATCTACACACTAGATTGTGATCAACATGAGGGCAGGAACCATTTCTGTCATGTTTGCTACTGTACCCTTAGTACCAGGATAGAATAAGTGTTCAATACATAACAGAATTAATAAAATGATGCAGTGGTTTCACTTCACAAATGAGAAAGCCGAGGCCCAGAAGGGAGAAGGGATTCATCAGAGCTCACACAGCAATTTCTGCCTCCATCAGTGCAGGGGGGTGCCCTTTCTGGGACAACAGGATGAAAGACAAGGCAAACCTAGAGGGTGAGCTGGGCTGGTACAGAGCCCCAGGGTCATGGAAAGGTGGAGAGAGAATTCATAAAAGACTACATCACCAGAGGCCTGGAGTCATGCTGAGGTTTAGCAATAGAATAGCTGGGGGAGTCAGTATTTCAGGATTCAGAATCATAGCAGAGTTTAAGGAGCAGTGCGTGAAGAAATGGGAGGGGTAAATGCATAAGGAAAGGTCTGGCAGGATAAGACAGTACTTAGAGTGTGGTTACTCTGTCAGGAGCTGCGCTAAGCAATTTACATATGTCATCTCATTGAATTTTCATAACTCACGAGGGGATATTATTATTATCATCCTCTTTTTACAGATGAGGAAAGGAAGGCCCAGCAAGCTGCGGTCACTTGTCCAAGGTCACAGTCAGTCAATGGCAGAGGTAGGATCTGATCCCAGGCAGTCTGACTCTGGAACCTGTGTTCTCCCCACTAGGCTCTACTGCCTGCCACACACAATTGCCAACAGTGGTAGTTACCTCTGGGGAGGAAGTGGGCTTGGGGGAGGCTAAAAGGGCATCTAATTTTTCTGCCCACAGTAATTATCCATCCATTATCCAACTGATTACAAAGATGTGTATATATATTTCACAAAGACATAAGAGTAACAGTGGAGGGTACTAGCGTCCAGGCCAGGAAACAGCATCTATGGCAGATGATGAAGAAGCAGGGATGGCTGCCCCCAGGCCCCGCCTTGAGCAGCTTCCCTGGCTCCAGCAGGTACAGCCCGACAGGTGTGCACGTCTGGGCCCTGGGAGGCAGGCTCTGCAGGCGCAGGCAGCTGCAGCAAAGCAGAGGTGGGAACACCCTGGGAATCCCCAGGTCCTTGCGCAGATGGTCCCGGCCTGGCCACAGTTTCCCGTGTCAGCAGGTCATTACACAGTCTGTCACCCCAGGACGATATTGTGAAACCTTTGCTGCAACAGAAACTCCTCCATAGCCTCTGTGCCAGGCTCATCAGCCTGTTCCACAGACATGGCGTGTGGTTGGCAACATGGCTCACGCTGCCTTCTCCAGAAATGTGTTGTCAGGACATGTGTCAGAGCCACATGCTCTTGGCCAGGCCGGCTGCTCCTGCCTGACAGCCAGCTGCCACGCTACCGCTCTACAGGAAGGACCTGGGCCAGGCCCAACGGGCCCCTCCGCAGCGGTGTCACCGGCGAGGAAGCCCGAAGTGCCTCCTGTGACAGCAGTGACGTACCCTCACTTGTGTAGAGTCACCTGATAAAAATGGGAACTGCATTTTGTCATTCCTTTTGCAAATTCAGAAAGCTGTCCAGATATAATGTCCCAGAGTTAACTTTTCACTTATTTCTATATTAGTCTCCTGATTATAAAAAAACCCCCAACATCTCTATAGCTTATGTCTGATTGAATTTAAGATTAAACCAAAAAACCCAAGCCTCATTTCTTTCTTATAAGTCAACTAGGTTTCTATTTCAAGACAAGCAGAAACACAGTTTCAGCCAGTTCCCCCACCCCCATCCCCGCCCCACCTCTCTGCTGCTCGCTGGGGTGGTGTTGGCACAGGGCCTCTCTCTAAGGACTCCAGAGATCCGAGTCTCATTTCTTCCCCGAGGCTCTCCTCCCCACCACTGGGCCAAGAAATCATCCTGTTAGCTGGGGGAGAAGGAGCCCTTTCTGCCTCCTCTGTCTCTACAATATTTCGCTTTGTAATAAATCCTTCCTGTTCTGAGGGCACAGACTTTTGAAACTCAAAAGCCAGGAAGCGACTCCTCTTGTCTCTGGCTTCTGCTGCCCATCCCGGCCCCGAGGCCTCGCTGATTGAATAGAGGGAAGGCGGCAGCAGGGGTGGGCAAGGGAAATACCAGTTACCAGTGAGCATTTAAAAAATATCATCTTGCCACGCTTGGTCAAGGGTTTTAAAAATATGATATACAGTGCTGTGCAAGAGTGGCTGAGGACAGACAAGATTTGGTGGAGAAGGGGAAATCCCAGGGCATTCTCTTGTCACTGTCTGTCCCTCTCTGCCTTCCCCGAGCCCCCACTCAGGGACACCGAGGAGCTGTAAAAATAGCTCAACACAGCTAACGTGGATTGGGCAGTGACTACGTGCCAGGCCCTGTGCTAAGTGCTTCGTACCTATCTCCTCATTTAATTCTTACAACAGCTCCACGGGGCAGAGACTACATGATCCATACTGTAAAGATGGAGCAGCTGAGCCACAGAGAGGTTAGTTCATTTGCCTGAAGTCACATACGTGTAAATGCCAGAGCTAGGGTTCGGACAGGCATCCGGGCATCCGTGGGTCTAGGGGAGGCTCAGTTCTCTCTCCTCACCCCCCTCTCCTCGGGTGCCTTCCCAGGAGAGCCTCCTCCTGCCCAGTGTGGCTGAGGGGAAAGGGGGACCTGCCCAAGCACCCCCAGCAGGGAGACCAGGGCTGCCTGGCACTGGAGCCTTATGGCACCCTTCCCAGCATCTCTAGCGCTTATCTGAAAAATACTATTTGGGTTTCGTCTGGGGTCCTGGAAACCATGTTGGAAATAGAGGAACTCCAGGAAGCCAGTGATTGTCTTCGTGCTGTGAGTGACTCAGCCCCTTGGCCTCTGAGCCAGGGGTTTTAATACGTATACAATGTTTGCTTCCTGAGGCCCTGGCAGGCCATCAAGCCTGATATACTGTGGGAAATCCAAGATCATCAGCTGCCACTGGGCTCCCCTGGACTTACAGGTTTTCAGTATCAGAGTGGAGGGCACAGAGCAGTGGTTCTCAACTTGTGGGCCGCGACCCCTTTGGCGGTCGAACAACCCTTTCACAGGGGTCGCCTAAGACCATCCTGCATAGCAGATATTCACATTACGATTCATAACAGTAGCAACATTACAGTTAGGAAGTAGCAATGAAAATAATTTTATGGTTGGGTCACAACAGGAGGAACTGTATTTAAAGGGCCAGAGTCTGGAGGTTTCCACTTTTTTTTAAAGCTATGAACCCTTTCTTGAAATGATGACATGGCCTCTAGGTTATATTGATTCCAATGTAAACCCTGCATGGAATGCAAACACACAATGACCTGGTGCTCATCCAGGGAAATCCCCACGGCTGGGGCTGCTTCCATTGGATGTGGCTCCCAGACATGCTTTATTTGGGCGCCTGGTGTTTGTTTTTAAACCCTTCCAGATCACCATGGTTCCTACCTCTTCCTTTGGCCTCACCCCTGGCCGGCTTCCCTCCTGCACTGCCAGGTGCTTGCAGGCACTGGAGCTGAAGAGCAGCTGTGACTGCAGTGGGTAGGGCCTGGCATGTCACCTACTTGTGCCTCCCTCTCTCCCCCAGATAGTGATCAAGGCACCTTCTGCCCTTTGTCATCCACATTCCTGCCTTTACAGATGCAGCCCCAAAGCTTGAGGCTCGGTGAGGGGAGGCACTTGCTCAGGGTCCCCATCATGCTGGCCACACCACGACCAGCAGGAAAATACCTTCTTTTCAGATCAGGGATAGTGTGCCTAAGGACAGGCTAAAGTGAGGTGTAGGTCACACATGTCAGGGAATTCTCAAAGCCATCCTAAGCAGCCTCAGTTCTCAGAGGGCAGAGGTTTCCTGGAAGCGTCCTCTCTGGTGTCTGAAGTGCTTATCCTGTTGCTCAAAGTTCTACAAGGGCTCTTTTTGATGGCCTCTGCAGTCATCCTCTCACCTTACGCTCCTACAGTGTGACTACCGCACACTAGAGGCTCCCCTCATAGAAATCTGACCTGATAGCCAGGCCCAGGGCTAACGCGATAGCTTGCCATCATTCCACTGCATACCATCTTCCAACTTCCTTCCTTCTTTTCTTCCCTCTCTCTTCCCTCTCTTTCCCCTCCTGTTCCTTTCCCTCCCTTTCTTTCCTCTCCCTCCCTCCCTCCCTCCTTCCTTCCCTCCTTCCCTCCCTTCTTTCCTCCCTACTTCCCTCCCTTCTTTTTACCCTTCCTCCTCAGTCCTACTAAGATTTCTATTAATATCTGGTTTTTCTTCTCATCTTTTTACTCTCCCATTAACTTTTGGTGAGGTCGCAGGCCAGGCACTCCCCAGTTTGGGGTCACTGTGATATCTCAGTTTCCTTTCCAATCCAACATTCTATGCATTTTGAACACAGTTGCAATACAAAATATTTTCAGGGACCAGGCAGGTAATGTCAGTGGAAAATCGACCCACAGGGACCAAGCTGGTAAGACTGGCCTACTTAAAGGAGAAGAAACTGCTGGGTCCCAGAGGATTATTGCCCTGCAAATACACGTCAGGGTCACAAAGAGAGCTGTGTGTGTGTGGGGGGGGGGGGGCGGGGGGGGTCTGCACAGACATATGCATAAGGGGGGGGGGGGGCGGGGGTTGGATTCTGCCCATGGGCCACCAGTTTGGGATTGCTGCATCCAGACAGATAGATGACCACAAAGTCACTTCCAATTACCATCTGCAAGAAGTCGCATGTTCACCACATGCCTGTAGGACCTGGAAGAACAGAATACTCCCGAAATGAGGCCGTGCAGAACCCCAGGCTAGAGAAGAGAGCACCCTATAAGCAGGGCACTCTCAAGGTCTCAGTGACATTACTCAGGGACAAGCAGAGGTTTTCAAACTTTTTTTGGGACCATGACTCACTAGAAGAAATCAATTTCGCCATATGACCTAGCACACAAATATGTGCAACGAAAGTTTCACAAACAACACCTATTCTAAGCACACATGATATGTCCTGATAGTTTTCCTATTCAATTTCTTTGCAATACTTTATGCCATTTCTTTTTTCTTTTTTTAAAAAAAAATATATTTTATTGTTTTTTTACAGAGAGGAAGGGAGAGGGATAGAGAGTTAGAAACATCGATGAGAGAGAAACATTGATCAGCTGC
Organism: Myotis davidii; assembly: GCF_000327345.1. NCBI lineage: Eukaryota > Metazoa > Chordata > Mammalia > Chiroptera > Vespertilionidae > Myotis > Myotis davidii. The sequence continues at coordinate 634,769 of NW_006292696.1, read as the reverse complement.
CTCCTGCACACCTCCTACTAAGGATATGCCTACAACCAAGGTACATGCCCTTGACCAGAATTAAACCTGGGACCCTTCAGTCTGCAGCCTGATGCTCCATCCACTGAGCCAAACCAGTTAGGCTTTATGCCATTTCTTAAAAAAATGTTGTATACAACC
>NW_006292696.1:629858-634500 GCF_000327345.1 Myotis davidii | reverse complement strand
ATCTATATCTATATCTATCTATCTAATATGCAAAGTGTCCCCTCAGGAGTTTGACCGACCAGGAGTTTGATTGCTTGCTATGATATGCACTGACCACTGGGGGGAAGCATGGAATGAAGGAAGGCCCTAGCCATCAGCTGGGGAAGAAAGGCCGCTAGGGACCCTACCCATGCATGACTTTAGTGCACTGGACCTCTAGTAATATGTATAAGATCAGATGTGAAAAGAACGATAAAAATTATTCTAGGTTTGCACTGTCCAATATGGTAGCCATTAGTTATATTTGGCTATTCAAATTAAAATGAATTAACATTAAATAAAATTTAAAATTCAGTTCCTCAGGCATATGAGCCACATTTCAAGTACTCAATGGGCACCTGTGGCTAGTGGCAGCTGTACTGGATAGCACAGAAGTAGAACATTTTCATCATTGTAAAAATTCTATTAGACATCCCTGATCTATAGTGTTGCCAATGAAGAAACCAAGGTCTGAGGCCTCTCAAAAGAGATGTATTTGAAATTGTGATTGTATGGGTTGGGGGTGAATGGATGTAGCCTCAAAGATGTCTGCCAGTGGTCACAAGAGGAATAAAGATAAATACGGGCCCTTTCAGATGTATCCTCACTACAGGATTCACAAGTCAAAGTCTACATCCTGCACTCCAGATGCAAGGTGGTGGATCAACCTCCACAGAAAAACAGAAGCAAATTTTAATTGCTCTACAGGGTAGTTATGGAGTAGTTTCTGTGGTCTGGAGAGAGAACAGGCTATGGAACCTGTTAGATTTGGGCTCAAATCCAGTTTCTTCCTCTCACAGGCTTTATAAGTTTGAGCAAGGTGCTGTGTCACCAAGCCTTACCTTCCTCATATGTAAAATGGTGTTAATAATATTTACCTTTCAGAACTTTTGAAAGGATCGGAAGTAATGTACATAAAGCACCTACCACATTGTCTGGTATGTTTCAAGTGCTGTGCCAAAGATTGCTATAATAATGATAATGATAACAATAATAAAATAAAGCTAAATATTGTGGAGATATAAAGATAAAGTAAACACAGCTCCTACTTCAAAGAAATTCCAGGATGGAGTAGGGGAGATTATTTTTTATTGTTTATCTAATGCTGAACCCAGTACCTGGCACTAGCAGGCAATCAATTCATACTTTCCAAATAAATGAATGGTGAATATATATATATATATCCCTAAATGCTACAGTCTAAGGTAGAGTTTGGTAAAGGAATCAAAGAAGCCCAAACATGGAGTGCTAAGATTTTTATGAATTATTTCTGATTGGGTAGGGGAAGAGAGAGAAAGAAATAAAAATTGGGGAAGGCACCATGGAGAGATGGCATTTTAATATTTTTCAGTAGGCTGTTGATACATGATATGTGGGACGAAAAAGTCAAGAACATGATAAGTAACCAAGAAAAAGAATAAAAAGACTAAAAGATAATAGGAGGAAAGATGAAGAATACTTGCTTTTGAAATAAAAGATTTTATAAAAACAAAGGTCCTCCCCAAAAAATCAAAGGACAAAAGTTGCTTTTTCATCTTTAGGAAACAAAGCATCATTCAGTTTCACATTTAATTTGTATAGTCTGGGGGAGTAGGGAAAAATGTTTACTCTCTTGTTTGGCCTATGTATAAAGCCCTGCAAACAGCTTTTTTTCATACATAAAATGTAGTGGACATCTGTTGTTTTGCTTGTTCAGCATCTGCTCTCTGCTTCTTGTGGCAAAAGAACCTCTGCTTCCCCAGGGGAACCCATTCCATGGGGTTTAGGTGGGCTGACCCTATTCCTACACAGGACTGGAAAGTAGCCCAAGCCTAGCCAATCAGAGAACCCCAATCTTCTTTCCATGTGATTGGCAGACACATGACTTATCCCAGAAGCCATCTGGGTTGCTAAGCCAGAAGGAGGTAGTCTGGGTGCCTGGCGCCATCTTGCCCCCCATGGTGAGAGAGACTACTAGAGATGGAAAGAATGAACACGCCCCCGAATGCAACACTTTACTCTGTGGATCCAGCTGGGCCTGAAGCCCAATTATGCTAACCAATATTGTATAGTCCCTTTCTAAAATAATGAGTTAGTTTGAGTTGGGGTTTTGTCACTTGCAACCAAGTACTTATATCCTAATTAATCACAGTTTTCTATCTAAGTCACAATCTATGAATTAAATTAAACAAATATTCCTGGACCACTTCATGCTGGACCTCATGTATCTAAAATGACCCACAGCTTCTAGCTGAGGACACAATGATGGATGCGATGAACAGGTCCCTGCCTTCATGTGATTCACACTCCAGCTGTGGAAATGGTGGGAAAAGTGCTAGGAGAGAGGAAGAGGAGAATGGAAGGGGGCACTATTGTTTCTTTCCTAACAGATATTCATCTCCCCATCTGCTAACCTCTCTCTCCCGGGGGAAATTCATTCTTGTTTATCCTTCCCTGAGCAGCCATATCTTTCAGGAATCTTGATTGGTGAAACTGATTCTGATAATCTCATTCTTTGACAACTGATTGACTTAGGCAAAGGCATGTGATATACCTCTGGCCAGTGAGACACAGGGGAGGTCAGGTGGAAATGAGAGGCTTTCTTAGCTCTTTTTGGCTTCTGGAGGTGGGTGTTTATCTGGGGCCCTGGAATGCAGCCTTACTGCCCGTGATGAACTCTGAGGGGAGCCACTTACATGGGAAAGAACCCAGTGCTTGCGAGTGATGCTGAGCCTCTGAATTAACCTGCCTTGGATCTGCCCCTCTTTGGACTTCCTATTCTGTAAACTGGATGTGCAGATGTTTAAGCCACTCTTAGTCACTTGTTGCTGCAGGCACTCTATGGAACCAAGGATGCTATGCTATGGGAGCATCCAACCAGTCAGGGAAAGTTTCCTACAGCCACTCTGGAGATGAACAAAGACACACAGAGGTAGGTGAGAGCAATGGCTGATCAGCAGAAGTCAGTGGTGGGAGTGAAACAGGAACAAATTTCTCCATGGAGATGCTTTGTCCTGCATGAGTGTTTGTCAAAGTCATCGGCTAACTACCTGTTTCAGAATCGCCTAGGAGGAGGTGTGGATTGTCAAAGGGCAGGTTCCTGGGCCTTACCCCAGCTCTACCGAATCAGACTTTAAATTTCAAACAAGCTCCTATCGAGGGTCTTTTCTTCACTGAAGGCTGGGAACCCTTGGTTTAGTGACCAGGACACTCACTCAGTCTTTGGCACTGAGATGAGAATTTTAGAAATCTTGGTATCTGATACTAATGCATATTAAAGGGCTGTTAGAAAGCATGCCAAATATCCTTTGGGTATTACACAGTATATTTTCACTGATGTGTTTGCCAACCTTCACATATGTTTAAAAAAATTGACTGGCAATGAAATGATGTTCTAATAAGGTAGATTAAACACACATTTAATTCACTCAATCCTGGCAGATGGTTTTTGTTTTTAAAAATTTAGCCTTTCTCCATCTCCACCAGCTCTGTCCCAGCCACAACCATCTCTCACACCATCATGGCCGTTCTACCACACATCTTTCCTAGATCAGTGGTTCTCAGCTAAGGGCAATTTCCCAACCCCCCGACCCTTCCCACCAGGGGTCATTTGACAATGCGTGGAGACATCTGGTTGTCATAACCCAGGTGTGTGTGATAAGTGTGTGTACGTGTTATTGGCACTAGTGAATAGAGGCCAGGGATGCTACTAAACATCCTAAAATGCACAAAATAGCTTCTCTCCACTCCCAGCAAAGAATGACCTAGTCCAAGACATCAGTAGTGTCAAGGGTGAGAAATTCTGCTTTAGATAGATCTCGATATCCCACAGATCTTAGGTCAAAGGCACCTCACAGAATTCTTGTACTGTTTTTGGTTCTCACAGTCCTGGGTATTGTCCCATTGATTACATTTTCAGTTATATAGTACTATCATCAGTCATGATTATCTGCTGAGTCTCTTTTTCCTTCATTAGACTCTAAGGTTGACGAAGGCAGGGACAGTATATATTGAGCTCACTTCTCTAGTCCTAATGCCAAGCACAATATCTGCCCCCCTCACCCCCCGGACGTTTACTACAAACGTTTTTAAAATAAATAAAACTACGTTGTGCAAATTCCTGTGCAATCATAAAACACACTAGTTAGCATAGCTCCTATCTACAAGAAAATGACATTCCTGCAGAGACTATCTGAAAATTCATATTACAACATAAGCATTTTGTAGTAAAAGAAAAGCACAGCAGTAGCAGTTCTGAAACTGGTCTCAGGACTTCTCTACATATTCAAAATTTATTGTGAACCTCAAAGAGTTTTTGGTTTGGTGAGTTGCACCTATTGGTATTTATTGTAGTAGAAATATAAATCCTATCTAATAAAAGAGAAACATGGTAATTGGCGTACGACTGCTACCCTTCCCATTGGCTAATCAGGGCAATATGCAAATTAACTGCCAGCCAAGATGGCAGCCGGCAGCCAGGCAGCTTGAAACTAACATGAGGCTTGCTTGCTTCAGTGACGGAGGAAACCGAAATTCCCTGCCTGCCGCTGCAGGCCTCTGAGCTGCAACTCTAAGAAACAATGTTGCAATTATAGAAGCTAAACAAAACCCAGAAACCTGCTTTCAGCCATCAGAGCTGGAGTGA
>NW_006292696.1:604999-629272 GCF_000327345.1 Myotis davidii | reverse complement strand
GTGTGCAGCGCCCCAACCCCCTGATCGGCCCTGCTCTGTGCGTGACTGGGTGGCGCTGCAACCTCCCTATCGACCCTGCTTTGAGTGTGACAGGGGGCGGTGCCCAACCCCCCAATCAGCCCTACCCTGAGCGTGACTAGGGGTGGCATCGCAACCTCCCAATCTGTTCTTTTCTGTGTATGACTGGGGATGGCGCCCCAACTCCCCAATTGGCTGTGAGCCAGACCACGGGCTGCAACTAGAGATTGGGCCTGACCTCTGCCACCTGGGAGCAGGCCTAAGCCAGCAGGGCGTTATCTCCCAAGGGGTCCCAGACTGCGAGAGGGACAGGCTGGGCTGAGGGACCCCCCTCGCCCCTGAGTGCACAAATTTTTGTGCACCGGGCCTCTAGTATAAATAGAAATAGAAATAGAAATCATATCTGAGAATTAAAAACACACACAAAATAACCCAGATGCATGCATTCCATTAGCAGTCAGAGTGATGCCTTCATTGTACTTCACCTCTGGAAGACCCCACTCTGTCCTCACGAGAGAATGAGAGTGAAAAAAACAAAACACTTTGTAGGGCTGTCACAAAAACAGGGTTGATCCTGTGGACCATGCAAAGGGTCTCAGGCATTTTCAGGGTCCCTGGAACAACTTTGAAAACTTTGTACTAAAGGAATACTAATGCCATAGAGATAACTTCCTGCAGAGGAATCAGGGCAAGCTGCTTGGAAATGCCACACTTGAGCTGACCCTTGCAAGATGGGTGGCATCCAGACACCCCACATAGACATAGACACCTCTTCTGCTGGCCCACTACATGGTTCTATATCAAGAGTAGGCAAACTGTGGGTGGAGAAGCAATTCTGGTTCACTGTTTGTCTTTGTAAATAAAGCTTTATTGGAAAATAGCCATGCCCACTCATTTACGTGTTGTCTATGACTACTTGCTAAAATAGCAGAATTGAGTAGTTGATCTGCAAAGCCTCCATCTGGCCCTTTCCATAAACATTTTGCCAACCCCCATTCTTTAGAATATTTATAAATGTAAATATATAAATAAACTTGATGTTGAACGACTTTTTTTAAAAAAATCCACCTCTCTAGTGAGTGGGTAAAAACATGGGAAAGAAATACCTCCATCAGGTAGGATTAAAAGACTATTATCTTGGTCAGTCATACTGACACCTTTGATTTCTAGTCTTCCAACACAGCGTAAGATTTGGGGCAGGTCACTTACCCATTTTGGGATGCTAAGGAGGATGGATTAGACAGGGACAACTTTACCAGCTGTCCAGAGATTAAATGGGCTGCCTTTCTAGATTATGAGCTTCCCACATGTGGGAAGCTGGTTGGGGCTGCATGATCACCAGGCTCAATAGACAGGAATCAGGTCTCTGGAAATCAGATGTATAACTGTACTAAATTAGGGAGCACAAACTGAGTGCTTAAGGAGGTAGGTAGGTCATGCTAATGAATGAGTGGGCTGGGGTAAGATGAAAGGAGGGAGAGATGTGGCCCAACAGGCATAGGTGGCCCCTACTTGGTTCATTGGTTTCCTGCCATTTGGGGACATGAGCTCAGTGAAAGGAGACATCTGGATTTTAAAGTAAAATCTCCCAGTTTTTATAGGATGGCTCGAATATTAAACAAATAAAAAGAACATTATGCGAGTCAAATAAAACACATTAATACATCATTTTGTCACCCAGACCACCAGGATAAGGTGAACTTTTGTGCCTTTTCTAGCTTAAATATGCCTTGGTTCTAAAATAAAAGCAATCCCTTATATTTATTGAGGGCTTTTGGATTTTCAGTGTCTTGACATCTTATCTCATGTTTTTGTATTTAATAGCACACTGAGGACCAGAACCCAGGACTTCCTATGCCCAGTCTAGTGTTCATGTTAAGGTTGCAGGATCCACCATACCAGAAAAAAAGATTTGAACTTAGCAGAGTGGACGGGGTGCAATAAAATGGAGATGGTCAGTGAAGGCAGAGAGTTCATCAGATTGAGTGAGTAGGAGAGTCAGTAACAGGTGGTGGGTAGACATTACTGACTAGAGCAGCACACATAGAGAAGACAGTCCATCTGGGTCTCAAGAGGAGCTGCTCCACCCAGACTTTCCTTGACTTCAAAGGTCCAGAAGCCAATAGATTCTTGTTTAACTTGAGTAATTTGAACTGAGTTTTGGTCACTTGCAATTTAAGAGTTTCTACAAAGTCTTAAGGCGGGGATTAAAATGTTGTTCTATGGTAGTACAAACACAGCCAGAGACAATCCTATCTAATAAAGAGAGAATATGCAAATTGACTGTCATGCTGTCACAAAGATGGCTGTGCCCACAGTGGAGGTGGGGTTTCTGTAAGGAACCTTAACAAGCAATTAGCAGGGACCTGAGGCTATGTGGCACTGGGCTGGCACAGGGCACCTGAGGCTGCGCACCCTGCCCAGTGTGGCTTGACAGGGGCCCTGAGGCTGCACCCCCCCCTGCCTGGCGAGGCTTGACAAGGGTGAGGCCAGCTGGATCTGGATCTCACCCAATAGGGGTGGGGCTGGCTGGGTCTGGTTCTTGAACAATTTTGAGGTGCTGCGGGTGGGCGGGGACTTGACTCTGCGTCCTGCAGCGCGCCCCAGACTCTGACAGGGGGAAGATTTTCATGTACATTTTACTAATTTTCTTTCGTCTCTGACACTTCTATTATAGAGAAAGGGCAAATAGCAATATTAAAATATTTCCTCTAATTAATCCCTTTTTAATGTGCATGAATTTCATGCACCGGGCCACTAGTATGTAAATGAATGGTCATGATTGTGTTCCAATATAACTTTATTTACAAAAATAGGCAGTGGGCCAGAATTGGCCTTTGAGACCCAATTTGCCCACACATGCTATAGAATTAGTCACTGGGGAGCAGAAGAAGTATGTGTCTGTGCTGACTGTCCTGATGCCACCCAGCTTTCAAGGCCAGCTCAGGCGTCATGTGGCTGGGTTATTAGACTAGATATCCCTACCCACTATGACATTCAAGGATGCTTTGGCCTGATTTGTCTCAGGATACAGAGGTAGAATTGCCATCCTCCAATTCAAGCAATGTTTTGAGGGAAAGTGTCCTCCAACAAAATGCCTCCAACCATAAATACCAGTTCTATAACTGAGCATATGTTGGTGGAAACCTCAACTCATACTGAGCCAGTTAAAATGCAAGGAAGGACAGCTAGCATATCTTTCAAGTTAGAGTCCAGGCTGTTAATTACTTTTGCAAAAGCAATACATAAACATGCAGATGGCAACTGTAGTAAATATGATCATCTATATATAAACATCAAAATCCAACCCATTCCTCAAGGCCTATCTCGTATGAAACATTTCTAGAAATATATCCAGGTCTCCCCCCTCACTCCCCTCCACATATGAGCTCTCTTTCTTTTTTACAACGTCAGGATGCATACTTCTGATGACTAAGCAGTGGCTCCCAAACTTGAGCATGCATCAGAATCCCAGGATATCAAAACACAGATTGCTAGGCTCCCCGCCTCCCCTGAGTTCCTGATTCAGTAGGTCAGAGTGGGGCTGAGTTTCCAGGTGATACTAATGCAGCTGGTCTGGATACCACATTTTGAAAGCCACACTGACCTGGAGCATAGTGTCATAATATCGTCACTTTTGTGCTTGCTTTATTTCCCTAGCAGATTGTAAATTACTTGAGGAGGGATGCTACTCATGTTTACATACCCTGGAGTATTCTTGTGGGCATTAAACAAACATTTAGACACATCCATGGGATGAAATGAGGAGTTTCATCAGGATAAGTTTTTGGTCAGGATAACTTGACAGCTGTTTCCTACAACAGGTATTGCTTGCACCCACAAGGAAGCCAAATGAAACAGACTTGTTCCCAAGAAGTAATCAGTACAGGAAATTTCTGTGGCTAAACCACACTGTAATAGAAATCACAACACAGTCAAGTTTCAAGTTCAACATCTGGTGGAAGACCAAAACCAAAGTGAAATTCATCAAATGGTTATGCAACCTTTCCTATACATAATGTGGTTACTAGGTGTATGTGTGGGGAGGGTGGGGGTGGACAATAACAAATTGTGGTTGGAGCATTGTCCCATACACCAAAAGGTTGTGGGCATGTGCCTAGGCTGCAGGTTTGTTCCTGAATGGGGCGCATATGGGAGGCAACCAATCAGTGTTTCTCTCTCTCTCGCTCTATCTCAAATAAAAGCATATCTTCAGGAAAGGATTAAAAAAATAAAAGAAAAAAAATGCTGAAGGTTATCTAAATACCCTTTATAACTGGTTCTCAATCTTCCTAATGCCGCGACCCTTTAATACAGTTCCTCATGTTGTGGTGACCCCCAACCATAAAATTATTTTCGTTGCTACTTCATAACTGTAATTTTGCTACTGTTATGAATTGTAATGAAAATATCTGATATGCAGGATGTATTTAGGCGACCCCTGTGAAAGGGTCGTTTGACCCCCAAAGGGGTCGCGACCCACAGGTTGAGAACCACTGCTTTATAGGGAATCCAAGAAAAAAAAGTATGTTGGGAATCAGAATGTGACTGTATTTGGAGACAGGGTTTTTAAAGAGATGACTAAGTTAAAATGAGGACGTTAAGGTGAACTGCTGTCCAATAAGATGGCTGTCATTATAAGAAGAGGGGATCAGGACACAGACATGCACAGAGGGAAGGCCACGTGAAGACACAGGGAGAAGATGATCATCTCCAAGCCAAGGAGAGAGGCCTCAGAAAAAACCAGCCCTGCTGATCCCTTGATCTCAGACTTTTAGCCTCGAGAACTATCATAAAACAAATTTCTGTTGTTTAGGCCACCCATGAGTGGCATTTTTTTATGGCAGTCCTAGAAAACTAATATAGATGCCAGATCATTATTTTAAGTAGTACAAAGGGTATAAGAGCTGCAGGGAATCAAGACCATGCAATACCCCTCAAGCAGATGATGTCCTGTACCACCTACCCCTTGTCTCAGTCTTATCATCTTATGCCTGGGGGATCCCAACAGGTCCTAACTGGCCTCCTTTCCCCTCTCATTCTCCACACAGCAGCCAGAGTGATGCTTCCAAAATGCAAATCTGATGATGCAAATCCGATGATGCTTGATCCTGACCCCACCTCCTCCAGCGGCATTTAACACCATTCAGTGGTTTCACTTTGCTCTTGGGACAAAGCCAGCCTCCTTGTCATGGTCTCTGAGGCCCTGCATGGCTTCTCCCTGCCAGCCCCACCCCCCAACTCAACTCAAACCTACCTCCCTACTAGCAGTAGATGACAGCTATCCTGTTCCCTCTCAACACTGGGAGATTCCCTTTCACAACAGACATGCCAGAGGCCCTTCCACGTTCAGATGTGTTACCCGTCCTGGAAAATGCATGCTGAGGCCAACGGCTTTCGGCAGGAAGAATTCCCGACTGTTTAGGCCCCACTGTCTTCCTCACATTAGTCACTGGTAGAAACTGTCTAAGGAGCAGCTGAAAAGTGTCAGAGCCTTGACCGAGCTGTCTGCAGGGTGTTCTTCCCAAACTAGACCTGGCGGATCCCGGTGACAGGCACCATTCACCTGGGAATTGTAAAAGGAGCTGAAGGGTGAAATTCTGGGCCTGTCGGCCAAAACACGTCACCTGCTCTGATGGGCATGATGAAAGGATTCTTTCTTTTTGGTCTGGGTTGCTCACTGTCTTTCCAGACACAAAGAGAGGAGCAAAGCCTCTGTCCTATGCTCACTGTTCTGCATAGCTTTTTATCACCATTTAATTACAGAGAGCACACTTTCTGAATGAGATACTGAAATGCATGGTTGGATGCATGACCTAACAATGGATCCTAGTACCTGAAATCAGGACAACTTAACCAAAGGATACTAGATTCATAATGAACCGACTCTTTCTACCTTGCCCCATTTACCTATAACCCAAATAAAGCTGGATTTGCCTTGTGCTCAATTTCTGTGTAGAATTATATTAAATTTTAATGAAGAAACATAGCCAGCAACCAAAAGTAGTAAACAACACACAATTCAAACATATGTTCTCTATCAAAGAATAGCCAAGAAAAGAAGGCATCTGCTTAATAACTGGCAAAAACAGAGGCCAATTCAAAGGCTTTTTCATTCATTGCCTCATTTAATTGACATTAAACATCTGAGTCAGGCCAGAGGACATTCTTCCTGTTTTACAGATGAGAAAACTGAGGGTTAGGGAACTGAAGAAGGGCCCAGACTCCAACATACCCCTTCTCACACCTAGTTCAGGGAACTTTCTTTTCTACACTAACACACACCACTAGACTTCCTTGCCACCATTTTGCATCCTAAAATATTATTATTTCCTGGGACTAATGTCAGCAAAAAAATGATTATTGCTGATATGAGTTCACAATATCCAAGAGATTCATTACCATTTGATTTTCAAGCCCCAGTTAAAAGCTCAGACAAGAGGGAGCAAACATCACTGAAGCATACAAGCATTTTCACTCTCACAGCCTCTCTAAACTAGATTAATGCTTCTAAAAAAAATCCTACCAGAATACCTCTCTCCTAGCCAAAGAGGCATTCTGTCCCCAGTCGACTCTGGGAACCCTGGTACAATAATTAACATGTGGGCCAGAGGCCCAAACTCATTGGCACAGGACAGATTCTCAGATGAGAAACAGTAGCCCCAAATCCTACTCACATAAAGGGCTTATTGCCATTATCTGCTGAAAGGAATACGGATTTCAAGGGAGACAGCAAGGTAGAGAGAAAGCATAATTTTGGCTTTGGAGGATGTAGGTGGGGGGAGGGGCACACATCTCCCCTGTTTCAAAGCCCCTTACATTTTCACCAGAGCATTCCCTAAGTTCATGCCCTCCGTGGACTTTGCTGCTGCCAAAGAGCATTTCCCCATAGCACTGACGTCACAAAGCCAAAATAATCCAGGTCAGCCAACACATTCCAGTCCTAAAACAGGAGGTTTCAGAGTTCTTGCAGACAGGATTAGCTGTGGGTGATGCCGGGTGCCCTGGGCTCAAGAGTGGCTGCTTGGCCTGGGGCTGACTCCATGGAGAGAAAGGCCTCAGTGAGGGCGTTCAGATCCAGAACCCCTCCCCGCCAAAAAGGTGGTTTGATTACTAGAGGGAGAGAGAGGGAGGGGATTAGGCCAAAAAGCTCCCCAAGATGGGTCAGAGGTCTGAAAAGTGCCGAACAAGATGATGGGTGTGGACACAGGCATTCATTCCACTTGCTCTTGGGCCCTGTGCTGGGCATGGACGTGGAGGGCCCTAGAGGTGGAGGACAACTCCTGTGTGTTAGGTAATTAGATTGTTTGTATTTCAGCTTCTTCTTGACCTAGAGCAGGGGTGGGCAACCCCTGGCACGCGTGCCAAACATGGCACGCCAGTAACTTTTGCTGGCACAAGAAACCCTCTCTTATAATCTTACATTTACAGTTTTTTTCTTAATATCACCTTTTTTATTCTTCAGATAAATTCAGTGTAGGTGCATCTTAGGTAAATAAATAATTTTACATAACATGTATACATTAAAAAATAAATGTATTTTTCATCATCATATACTGTATTTTTGCCGCTCAAATGAATTTTATTATTTCTTCAAGGTTCTTCACATACGTACCCTTAAGAGATATCAAGTAGGCGTAACATGGTCTCAAAAAATCAGGGTTGGCACGCAGAAGAATTTTGAGTCTGAGATTTTGCTGGTTTTGGCATGCACTCACAAAAAGGTTGCCCACCCCTGACCTAGAGAAAGATGCAGAACCCCCAGGCTACATCCCAACAGAGGGACCACAAAGCATAGCTACACATGGAAGGCGTCCCAGCCTTCCTAAGGACAGGATATCCTAAAGCTGCCCTGAGTCCCTTGACACAGAAAGCTTTTCCTGAGTGAGCACGCTACACTGACACCAGCATTATCTGGTATCTCTTTTCCAGCACCCAGGAAGCCCCAGGGAAGACCTGGCTCCAAGCAGAAAGTGCCAAGTCAACACAAACAGATAAAGTCCATGTACTGAAGCTCATGTTCGTTGGCGCAGTTATCTATTCCGCAATGTTTACTGGCTGATTTCTATGTGCTAAGGACAGGGGGTACATTGGTAAATAAAAAAAAAAGGCATTTTCCTCTCCTTTGGGAGTTTACAATCTTCAGGAAAGATACGTAGTAAGTAAATAAAAACATAAACAGATAATAAAACTGTGACAAGTAGAATGAAGGAACAGAATAAGGGGTGGGGACAGGCAATCTGAAAGTAAAACATTTCATCTGAAACTACAAAAGGCAAGGAAGCCTGTCATGGAAGACCAGGGGCAAGAGCAGTGTAGGTGGAGCAACAGCATGTGCCAGGGCCCTGAGGCTAGAAAGCCCATGGTGAGCTCAAGGAGGCTAGTGCAGCTGCAATATGAGGGCCAGGGAGAAACCTGAACAAAATAAGTTGGAGAGGAGGCTCTTGAAATATACAAAGGTCAAACGTTTACCAAGCACGTTCCCAGGTGTTGTTATAGTTGAAACAGCCCTTTGAGGTAAGCAAGGCTGACAGGATGCACCCATTGAATTGATGAGGATACTCGGAGATGTCACAGAGTTAGTAGGAGAGCTGAGATTGGAGTCAATCTTCCGTTTCTAAGCCTAGGAATCTTTTAAAGGGTCTCTCTCTCTCCCTCTTTCTAATGAGTAATGAAATACCCTATATAATAAAGAGCTAATATGCAAATGGTCATCATGCCCTGGTGCCCTCGTGCCCTTGCGCCCTCGCGCTGGGGCCAAGGGACCTGAGGCCAGGCCAGGGGACCTGAGGCTGCGCCCCCCGCCTGGCGCCTGGCTGGGGGTCCTGAAGCTGCACCTCCCACCCTGCGGGGCTTGACGGGGGTGGGGCCGGCCAGGTCTGTGTCTAACAGGATTTCAAGGCACACACGGGTGAGGGGGGACTTGACTCTGGGTCCTGCAGCACACCCCAGACTCTGATAGGAGGGAGATTTTCATATACATTTTACTAATTTTCTTTCATCTGGCCACTAGTATAGATTATAATTACAATGAGTTTTTTTAGAAAGATACATAAATCCATGTAAACAACATCTCAATCAAGATAGGATACATTTCCATCACTCCAGATAATTTGCTGCCACCTTTTGCAATCAGTCTCTGCTCCCTACAACTAGAGGCAAACTCTGTTATGGTTTCCATCCACATAGATTAGTTGTGTCTGTTCTTGAACTTCGTATAATGGAATCATACAGTATGTGCTCTTGTTTGTCTGGCTTCTTTCACCCAGCATGCTTTTGAGATTCATTCATGCTGTGGCATGTACCAACAGTTGGTTCGTTTGTTTGCTCAGTAGTATTCCATTGTGTAAATGTACCACACTTTATCCATTTGTCTATAGATGAACATCTGGTTATTTCCAGCTTTGGGATGTTATGAATTAAGCTGCCAGGAACATTCTTGCACCAATCTTTTGCAAGATATACGTTTTCATCTCTCAAGGGTAAATACCTAGGAGAGTTGCTGGATCCTAGGTAGGTGATAGGTGAGTTGTTAAGAAACTCACAGTTTTCCAAAGCTGTTGTACCATTTTATATTCCAACCACAGTGTACAAGGAATTTCAGCCATTTTGGAGGGTATAAAACAGTGGTTTTGATTTGCATTTCCCTCATGACAAATGATATTGAACACTTTTTGTGTGCTTATTGACCATTTGCATATGTTCTTTTGTGAAGTATCTGTTAGAACTTCTTGCCCATTTTTGCTGCTTTGAGTGTTCTAAGAAGTCATCACTTCTCTCAAGGTCATAAGACATTCTCCTGTATTTTCTTCTAGAACCTTTAGTTTATTTAGGTCTATGATCTATCTAAAATTAATTTCTGTGTGTTGATTAGTGATGAATGGACTTGTCAAGTATGAGGACTCCTTTATTTTTATTTTAGATTTTACTTTTTATTGTGGCATAACTTGCATAGAGTCAAGTACACAAATCTTAAGGGTAAAGCTCAAATACTTTATATATGTAAACATCCATGTAGCCACATTCAGATCATTTGAAGACTCCTTTTTAATGTCGAGTATATTTGTTAACCTCTCTCTATCAGTATTGCATTTAAGTAATAGGTATGGTAGCTTCTTGCCATATTGATTTTTCTCAAACCCATGCATATGACAGAATGTTATTCATTTGAAGCTTGGTGCACACATGGATTTGTAAGCTCCAGCAATAATCCTCTGGCTCCCAAGTGGTTTGTGGCTTGCAGTTGGGAGCAAATACACTATACTCTACAAGAAGAGTGCTAGGAAATGCACATGAATAAACCATGTTGACTTATAGCAAATGAGCGGAAGCCTAAGAATGTTTTAAACAAGGGCCAGGGACTTCAGAAGAGGGAATACAATCACTTCAGGGGGGGATATGAGAAAGCTGGAGTGGAAGAGTCTTTTAGCCTAAAGATGGCTAGGATTCTGATAGATGGGGATGGTTGTAGGAGGTAATTGCCAATGGCATGAACAGTTAAAAAATGCACCTTAGTTAGAATCCAGCTGAAACCAGTGTAAGCAAAAAGGGAATTTTTTATTGTTGTTCTTACAACCAGAAGGTCTGGGGTAGGGGTGGTGGTAGGTAGCCTCTGGCCTCAAGTCTGTCTGGATGCAGGGGCTTCACTATATGGTCAGAGAGCTGACGTTCTCTATTCTCAGATAGCTTCTTCTCACATACTAGACAAGTATGGCCACGTATCCCCCAACCCTCATCTCCTCAGCTCAGCAACCTCAATCAAATGAGTACTTCTTCCCAGTATCTTCTTATCCAATTTCAGGAAATACTCTGGCAGGCTTCTCTTGGGTTAGTGTCTACTGATGAACAAATCCTTGTGGCTAAGGGAGATAGGAAACTCTGGTTGGCTAGTCTAGGTCCTATGCCATCCCCGGGGGAGGTGCAGAACATCACAATGGACAGCCCATTAGTACTACAAGGAATCGAGAGGAGTTCTTGCAAAGAATCAGAAGGACGGATGATAAAACATACTGGACAGACAACACAGCACTGTATTGCATTACAAGGGAATATGGGCCTTGAGTAGGAAATGTGAATGGGGAGCAGCGCAGGAGGAGGCTTTGCTCTGGGCACTGAAGCATTAGCCTGGAATGTCTGTATTTGCCCGGTCGGGAGAGCCTCTGGCCTGAGGGTCATTCTCTGCAGCCCAGGAGCTGGCTACTGCACAGATTCCAGGGCAGCCTGCGCAGCTGGCATTTGGTTGGCCACTTGAGAAAAGTCAGACAACACCAGAGTGTGTCTTACGGGGTGAGCTGAATATGAAGGCAGCAAACAGAAAAGAGACAGCTTTGTACAGTCCTTCCTGTGTCTGTACTTCCAGTGTATCTTCTCTATTATAGCTGAGGCAAACTCCCCTTAGTTACAAAGATGAACTAAATAAGGATTAGGCATTTCTGTGCCATCATTTTGCATTGGAATGTCAAAATTGGAAAATATCTTGGAGGTCATGTAGTATAGGGGTCAGCAAACTTGGACCCATGGACCAAATCACTCTTCTTTCTTTTTGTAAGTAAATTCGGATTAGACCACAGCCCTGTCCATTTGAGGACACATCATCTGGGGCTGCTTTCATTGCAATGGAGACTGTATGGGCTACAAAGCTCAAAATATTTACTATCTGGCCCTTCACAGAAAAAGTGGTGTGTCAACCCTGGTCTAGTCTGACATGCTTCCTACTCAATTAAGAATGCCCTCTACAACAGTAATTTCACCTCTGATGCATGCCTATGATCAAAAGAAACAATTCATGGAAAGTGTAGGATACAGTCTGATGTATAAGGAGTATTCCTTAAATGCTAGCTAAAAACAATCCTGGGCTATTAATACATAGTCCCCTCTCCCAGTGAAAGATCAAGAGGTGACTCTATCCTAACAGTACCAGGTGTTGATTAATTTGTACAACACACATGTATTTCATTACCTCATCACTATTAAACATTATTGTTTTCTATGTGCCAAGCACTGTGCTAAGTATTTTATGTCCAACCCCTCACTCAGTGCCCCCCAAATATTCCCATCTTGAGAGGAAACGGGAGATTTGGGGATAAAGCAAGTCTCTGGAGGCTGCACAGCTAGTAAGTGGCTGAGCTGGAATTTGAACCCAGGCAGTCTGACTCCACAGCTCCAGTGCTTATCTAATACACTATCTAGGCATCTCGATTTGGTCGGTAACCTAGTTTTCGAAGTATCAGTTCTCACAGCCCCAGAAATCAGAATCAGATAACAGGTCCACCTGTGGGCATAAGGGTGGCAACGCCGACATGAATGCACAGCGGGCTAGGGAACCACTGCCATCCTTTCGGAGCCCACCCCTCCCCTCTCCCACTCACACGGGCACCACTGCACTTAGCCTGCCCTTCCCTGTCTCTGGGCTCTCTGATCCAGCAGGTATGTGTTGCCGGGGAGATGGTCCTAAATAATGCACAGCTCTGGTCGGGTCATTGCTCAGCTCAAAACCTCTCATGGCTCCCCATTGGCCATAGACTGTAACAAATACTCTCCAGCCTGGCATTTAAAACTCTCAACGATCTGATCCTCACCAACTCCCCAGCCTTATTTCCTCACTTCCCACCTACTCAGACGCTACAGAGTGTAGGCAAGCTGGACTTCCTGACATGTCCCCAAACACTCTGTATCTGTTTATTTCGCCCTCCACCCCACCCAAGAGCCCAGGATGCAGACATTGTGCAATAGGGTTTGTGGAATGCGTGCCTGGGAGAAGAGTGAATAAGCCCATCTGGAATGCCCCTTCCTGCCCTTCTCCTCCGCCTAACAGAAGTTCATTCATTCCTCAAGGTCTTCTCCATGCAGTATTCCCAGGTTTTCCAAAGGCATTGGCTTGTCTTCCTCTTCACTTTTCCCGCTCAATACCCATGATGGCTCCCTCTGTCCCTCTGTGATGCTGGAAGGAGGCAGTCGGAGTTCATGCCCCCTGTCTTGTGCATCTCCTACCTCACAGTGCCTGGCACCTCACCATACACAGCAGCGCGGGGATTTGTGTCATTTCCCCAGTGAATGGGAGAGCAGGGCTGGGACATCCAGCAGGAGACCCTAAGAGCAAGCAGCCCCTGACCTTCATCAGAGTAAAATGGGGAGGGACAGTGAAAAGGAGGAAGAAGGAAGGGGTGAAGGGAGGCCTCAGAGCAGGATCGGCATGATTGCAAACACCTGCCCCACCACTTCCTAGCTCGTGTGACCGTGGCCAGGTGACTTTGGATTTGAAGCTCATTTCCCTTTTATGCAAAATGGAATATAATGTTCCTCCTTAAATTCATCTATTCATATATTTATGAGGCTTTGTTACCTATTAAATGTGAGATTTGGGATTAATGACTTCTCTGAGCCTCAGTTTCCTCCCTTTGTAAAAATGAGGATATTAGTGTCTACCTCCTAGGACTTTGTGAGGGTCAAGTGAGTATATGTCTGCGAAGAGCGTAGCGCTGTGCCAGGTACACAGTGAATGTTCAACAAATGTAAACTGTTATTAGCAATCATCACTGTGTGAAGCACGGGAATGCGTTTGGAGGACTCAGCAGTGAACAAAAAAGACAGGTCTGTCACAGAGCCGTCCTGTGGCTTATTGTCAGAAGAGGATAATAGACAGAAATGAAGAGAACAAGCTATTGGGTACAACAGTTACCAATGGTGGCAAGTTCTTTGAAGGATGGTGTGAACCAACATAACAGGGGGACCTTCCTTCGATGCAGAATGCAGGCAATGCCCAGGTAGGATTGTTGCAAGGATTAAAATATAAAACATATACAACATTTACACTCAGATAGGCTATAGTTGGAAAAGAATGTCTCTTGATTAGGAGAAGGAAAAAAATTGATCTGAGGCTAAGGCATCTCAGATGTGGGTTGGGCTTCCCTTTGTTCCAAAAATGCTCCCTCCCACGTCCCTTCTCCCTACATGTCATGGGCCCAGGCTCTTGTCTCTCTCCTTTGAAAGAGGGATTTATGGTCACTTGAGGTTCCTGTACCATATAATCCTGGCATGATAGGCAATTCTCCTTCCAGAACAACACACGCGGACTGAAAATATCTAATTTTATGGTTGCCTTATATCATCCCTGGACAGGCAGGGTCCAGATCTCTGGGCTGTTTCCCCGGATTTCACAAAGCAGGGACAGACCTCCAGCTGCCCTCTCCTGCATGCCGAGAGCAGCCTGTTGTGGGAAGATTTGACACTTGGTGGTGGGTACTTCAGGTGCTTAAAATAGATCAATTGTGCCATTCGACTATTGCAATGCAGTTGTTTCATTGGCCTGGATGGTGGTGGTGAGGGCAGGAGATGACAGCCCATGGAGAAAGACCTGTGCTTTGCACAAAATTAAGCAGATGCCAGGAAGAAGCTTTGGAAATGATACAGGCAGTAGAGTGTGGAATTCTGCCAGGAGAGGGGGTGGGGCTGTTGCAGGAGATCAATTGTGCCATTCGACTATTGCAATGCAGTTGTTTCATTGGCCTGGATGGTGGTGGTGAGGGCAGGAGATGACAGCCCATGGAGAAAGACCTGTGCTTTGCACAAAATTAAGCAGATGCCAGGAAGAAGCTTTGGAAATGATACAGGCAGTAGAGCATGGAATTCTGCCAGGAGAGCGGGTGGGGCTGTTGCAGAACATAGCAGCAACCACAGCACTGGGAGCAACAGGGCGGCAAAGTGGAGCCTGTCTGGACCCTCTTGTCTGCTTGGTGACACACTTAGGAGAGAGGCTAGAGACTTCTGTGTTCCAGGAGTCAATCCAATAGCGTTGTGTGAAATTGTCAAGGGACCACCCATACTCTGAGGCGAACACAAAACCAAGGTGAGGGGCTGGCTCTGACATCTGCCTACTGCCCCTTCAGTACCCTGTCCCTGGCATGTTCGAGTCCTTCCACTGTTCTGGCGGCTCTTTCCCGGCCATGCTCCCCGTGATCCCTGTCCCCCCTTGAACACAAGCTTCGGACACAGTCTAATCAGGGTTCTGCGGAGCAGTGCTGCAACCTCTTCCGGCCCATGCAGCCGGGAATCACATTGTCCAGCAGCCCACATGGCTCCATCCCTTCCTGCCAAACTTGAGATCCACCCACCCCTCCCCCACCCAACTCTCACTCCAGTGGCTGTGCCTGTCGTCAACAACACTGGGAAGTAGTGGCAGCTGAGGAGGGGACGACTTCAGGTCATTTTGGAGAGGTCTGAATGACCAGATGTGGACACAGACTGAACGTGGGAGAGTGAGAGAAAAGGGAATGCACAAGGCCTACTTTCTAATTACTAATTTAGGTGAGTGGGCGGATGGAGGTTCTAGCAATCAACTGGAACCAAGATGTTGAAGCAGTTTTTCCCCTTTATTCTCTTTAAAGAATAAGTTTATTAAACTGTAGGTTTATGTAAGTTTATTAAGATTTAGGCTGAAATACATTGGAATACCCAGGTGGGCAACTTAGCAGATAGTCAGGAGAATGAGTCTAGAGCTAGAGGGGTCTTCATTGTAAAGAAAAAGAGAGCAAGCTTTGCATGAATAAATTAATTCATCAACTATCTTTTGAGCACCTAGTATGTGCCAGGCACGGTGCTTTGCTTTCTATGAATTATTTGCTACCCTGAAGAAAATCGGCCCTCAACTGAAGAAATGAGGTTGGCATTATCTACTTTCTCACCTTTCTTTCTCAAGCAGAACTCCAATTTGACAGAGGAGAGGTTTTGAGTAGCCGTATGGGGGTCAATGTGTGGCCTTTCAGTAACCACTCCTTAGCTGGGTGGGTGTGTAAACTGCCCTTACTGTTAATGGAGCTGCAGCTGTTGACTTGATGTCCTCAACTGCACCAGGCATGTCCCCTGAGCCAGAATAGCCTTGGGAACAGTTTAGCCTCCCCGGGCACCTTCCTTTGGGCTGGAAAAGGTGCCCAGAGCTGGAACCAATTATCCAGAATTTCCTTCCTTCGGTCTGTGCCTCAACCCCTACTCCTAGGTTCCCCTGGAAACAAAACTGACCTCTGGGAGATGGGGCGGGACGTTGTTTGCCCAACTGTATCCAACAGGATATGATATCTCCCTCCTGGGAATAGCTCAGCTGGGGAAATAAGGACATGCAGTAGGGTTTTGCTCACTTCAAGAGGACCTCAGTAGCATGGCAGTGTTAATCAATTGCTAACTCCAGACAGGACTTTCTTTCATAATAATTAACAGATATGCTGCAGTTTCCACATCTCTGTGTGAAGACACACTTCTCCATGTTTGATGTTACATGGATCATCTACTAGACAGGGTTTAACAATTCAAATGCTTACAGCAGCAAGGGAACATAAAAACACTCAGCTGCTCTTGTGCAAGTTAATAGGAAGTGGTGGCGATAGTGGCACACTGGAGGCCAGTACCCGCACCACTGAAAACAGCAATCCGACTGACTGACTGTTTTCACACAGGAAAATGGAGCCAGGGATACAAGACCTTCCAGTTGTTTCTTTCAGAGAAGCTGTAAATCCTAATTTTGATTTTCTGATTTCTCAGTGTTGGTAGATGATTCAAATTCATTGAAAACCTGGTGTAGGGCAATTACAACATGTCCTGTCATGCTGGTCACCAGCTGGCCCTGTTTGATCTGTGAAGGCAAGGGCCATGTCTGTTATGTTTACTGCTGTGTGCCCAGCATCAGGCCCAGTGCAGAGGTTGGCCAGTAAATATCTGTTGAGCGAACAGATGAGTAAACCAATTCTTATTCCCCGTATTGGACATTCCCAGAAACTAGGCAGATTGGAAACCGGTACCATGACTGTTCATTCCGTTACACTATGAGATGTGACAGTTGTGCATAATGACCTGAACGGAGGGTCAGGTGGGAAGTGTGTGTTTTTTGCAGACAGACCAGCTGGGGGCTACCAAGGCACTGGGGACCTCCTACATGTGAACTCTCCCCTTCAGGTTCCCAGAGGTGGTGAAATTAGGGTTTAAACACCAAGAGTAGGCAGATAACCTTTGTGACACATGTTTTAATAATAAACTATCACTAGCCCAGGGGAATAGCCAATATTCAGGGGAAACCAATACACAACAAAATCTTCTCCTGCAGGGGATGGGGGCGGGGGGGAGTCATTTACTTAACAAATACTATGCTATGGCTAGAATTGTGTACCCCAAATTTATATTTTGGAGTCCTAATCCCTAGGACCCCAGAATGTGACCTTCTTTGGAAATAGGGTCTTTACAGAGGTAAGCAAGTTAAAACAAAGTCATTAGGGTGGGCCCTAATCCAATACCACTGGTATCCCTATCAAAAGGGGAAATATGGACACAGAAACAGACATAATGGGAAGATAATGTGAAGAGAGAAAGGGACAAGACCAAAGAAGGGGTCTGAGGACCGGAGGAAGCTGATGAAATGAGAGAGGAGGGATCTTGGCCCATTGTACATGGTATATGCATGATGTTTCAACCTCCAGGATGAGCCAGCCCTGGGTTTTGTGCCTAGGAAAGCCATATCATTCAGGATATGGGGAGCACAGCATTTATGGGATACAGAATTGACTTTGGTGCTCAGGGCCTCTGGCACCCTGGGGTCAACTGCATCTCCTGTAGACCAAGGAGAGAGGCCTGGCACAGAATTTTCCTCATGGCCCTCAGAGGGAACCAACCCTGCTGAAACCTTGGTTTTGGACTTTTAGCTTCCAGAAGTGTGAGATAGTACATTTCTGTTTTTTAAGCCTCCCAATTTGCAGTACTATGTTATGGCAGCTCTAGCAAATTAATATACACTATTTTTATTTGTTTTATAGACACGTGTTATATGCCCAGGCATTGTTTTAAGCAATTCACAACTATTAACTTACTCATTCTTTACAAAAACTCTATGAGAGAGGTACTGTTATTATGTTCCCTGTGCTTATCACTAGAGGTGAAGAGCTGAGGTACAGAGGGGGTAAGTGACTTGCCCAAGGTCACACAGCAAGTGTGAGGGCAGAACTGGAATTTGAATTCAGCTGTTTAGTTCCATTCTGTGCCCTTAAGAGCTACAGGAGAACAATTTAATTGGCAAAGGTGCTTATATACTTCTGGCTGTTTTCTGTTCTTTTACAATGGTATCTGGCTAATGTTGGGTATCAGCCAGCTGTTGACCATTCACCACGGCAGATGTTATCTAAGCAAGATAAAGCTTTTGCCAGATAGGAAAGCTGGAGTTCAGAATTGATATCACTTCCTTTATGCAATACAACTACTCTTGAAACCACATTGTAATTTGCAGAGATGTGTTATAGTCATCATATTGTTCATGGTTTTTCAATTCTTCCTTACATTATTCCTCTGACCCCCCTTAGCCTTAAGTAATCGTTCGTCAACTATGGTTTCATTTGGGAAGCACTGTTGTTGTGTTTTTTAAATCTCTGTTCTTATAAAGTATACAGTCATCTTTATTTTATCTGTTTTGCAAATATAGAATTTTTTTAGAGGGCATCCTATGTGCTTGTATTTGTAAAAGCACATTTTCTCAAGGAATTCTTAGAGTTCCTGACATGGTCAACGACATCAGCAGAGGAAGGTCATCATGCTCCTTGTGCTGCATATCTTTAGTTCTGAACTCCCTGGCTCTCCAGATCCACTCTGCTCACTTCTCTACCCTGCAGTGTACCCTCGGAGGCTGACCATGATGTGCCTTCCTTGCTCTCTGGCTCTTGGTTGGATTGAGCCAATGGGGAGCACTGTAGGAGATCTGTGGGGTTGCCATGCATGGGCTGGCTGCCTTTTGGGAGCCAGGGGCCACAGCTTCTGCCAGGCAGTCCTTACCCTATAGTGTGCTGGGTCTCTGGGTCCCTTTATTTTTTATTTTTTGCCCATCAGGCCTGGGGACAGTTGTGATATGAGTGGTAATGAGCTGCTGTTACTATCCTCCTGGTACTGGACCATCCTCGCTTCTCCTCGTTTATTTCTCTACACCCTTCTTAAACACTTGCAAAGACGCCTTCTATTTAGCACCCTTCAAATTGCCCATCTGTTCCCTGCCAGGACCCTAACAGATAGACTCTTCTTCTCCTACATCCTATTAACTCAATCAGGTGATTTTCTAAAGGATCCTTCCCCTTATTTCTATTCTTACAACCATCAAAATCCTGGCCCTCAGGCTTTTCCTGAACTAGTGTAATTATCTCTCACCCAGGATCCTAACTTCCTGCATTGCCCTTTTCAACCCAGGCCATATACAACAGCAGGTTAATAATCTCCCTGAAAGCTGTGGCTTCCCTATGGACAGAACCTGGTGGTGGCTACAATACCTTCAGCAAAACAGGCTAATTTTCAGCCAGAGGGGTTGGCTCTGATGATACCATCATTGCAGAACTTTGCTCTACTCAGCAGCCAACTCAATTTCAGGTTCAGTTCCTTCCCTGAGACTCAGTGCCAGTGAGTTTCTCATGTTATTTCACTTAATCCTCACAACAACCCCTGTACATTGGCATTACTGCTCACATTTTACATTCGATAAAATTCAGGCTCAGAGACAAGATCTGTCCTGCCCAAGATCACAGAGAGAGTACACCAAAGGTCTTGCATTTGAACTTGGGAATCTATAATTCAGAGCTCAGGTTCTTACCACCCCAGGATGGTGTTGCTTATCCCATGACATCTTTGTGGGGGTTGAATGACCCCTCAATACTCCCTTCAACAAAACTTGTTGACATGCCAGTCCATGACAGAGACCCAGGAAGAGGTCAGAGGGCAGGAGGAAGGTGATGATGGCTCTAGGCACCCTTGTACATGATATGCATCTTGCTTCAACCTCCAGGATGAGCCAGTGCTGGGTTTTGTACCAAGGAAAGCCATAGCTTTCAGGAGCTCTGCGACTTCCGACCCCAAGTAAGGAACACAGCATTTTATGGGACACAGAAATGACGCTGGTGCTCAGGGGCTCTAGCATTCTGGGGTCAACAGTCTCCCTTCGCTTTGGACCTAGAGGCTTTGGAAATTCTGGGCCAACGTAGGAATGGGAGACACTGACAAGGAATAACCAAAAACTTATTGTTGCCTAAGAATATGCACTTCAGATGGTGGTGCCCACATGGCTCTGGGGCAGCGGTTCTCAACCTGTGGGTCGCGACCCCTTTGGAGGTTGAACGACCCTTTCACAGGGGTTGCCTAAGACCATCCTGCATATCAGATATTTACATTACGATTCATAACAGTAGCAACATTACAATTATGAAGTAGCAACGAAAATAATTTTATGGTTGGGTCACAACATGAGGAACTGTATTTAAAGGGCCAGAAGGTTAAGAACCATTGCTCTAGGGTTTTGTGAGAGCAAGGGATCTGGGGTCAGCTCCTTCCTTGCTGTGTGGTTCAGGAAAATGACTTTGATGGTGTGTGATGACAGACTTGAGGCTCTGAAGGAACAGGATCAAGGTGCATGGAGAGTGCACATTAGGGGGATGCTGCCTGGGCTGGGGAGCTGGGAGGGCTTCTGCAGCTCTGGAGGGTGAGGAGACCAGCTGGGGTGAGGAGGGAGTGGACATAGGAGCAGGCACTAGAGGGAACGGAAGGAGGTATATGGGATGGGAACACAGAGAGTGGTGCAGTGTGGATGAGACAGGCTGTGAGCAAGGCAGGGCCAGGCCACTTGGGCCCTGCAGGTCTCACTGAGGGGTTTCCTCTCACACCTTAAGAGCAATGAGCAATGAACATTTGTAAAAAATTAATTTTAGAGATGGAGGAGGGAGAGAGAGAGAAACATAGATGTGAGAGAGACACATTGATTAGTTGCCTCCAGTTCGCGCCCTAAACCCAAAACCTAGTTATGTGCCCTAACCAGGAATCTAACCTGAGACCTCTTGGTGCACAGATTGAAGCTCCAACCAACTGAGCCACAACCAGCCAGGGCAGGATCCAAATTTTAAGCAGAGTGTGATGTAGAGGGTGGATGGGGAGAATGGAAGGGGCTGGAGTGGATGACGGGAAACCAGCTGGTGGGCTGGTCAGGAGACAAATGACAGATGCTTGGAATTAAGTTGGGCACAGGCCAGGGCACGGAAAGGCTGGTGGTAGACCCAGCAGAGGCCAATGTAGAGGCAATTGCTGTTTCCCCTTTCCTTCCGCTAAGCTCTCTGAGGTGCTGTCTCAGTGTGAGCCCTGGGCTCCTGAGCCCTGCGTGTCCTGCTCATGCCTTTGGTGTCTTCTCCCTGCAGGGAACTCTCCTTTCCCTCCCAGTTGGCTCTGAGGGCCAGACCCACCTGTTACATTCTGCAGGTATGAAACACCACCCACCCCATCATTTCCAAAATTACCCCCTTCTCTCAAATTCCTGTCCTGACGCTCAGCTGGATTTCAGAAGAAAGGAAAATGCACAAAAATGAAACAAGAACGCACACTAAGGTGTCGCTGAGTGAGCACTCCCCCGTTTTTGCCATCTAAGGCATATGTTTCTTATTGATAAAAACAATATACATATGTTTGCAAAGCATTTTTCTCATAATCCAGTGTAATCCTGAAAATCACACTTCTGGGACTCTTCTCAATTTATGATGACGGTGTAACGTCCGAGAGGTTGAGCGATCATATTGTCATAATGCTTGCTACTGTCATGAAGCCAACAGCGGCAACTGCCAAAACAGCCACCGCAGCGACAACGACAGTCTGACCACCATCGCTGACATGATGCCAGCCATGCCCAAGGCACCACATTCTCAATTTTACACAACACAGTAACGTGTCTCTCCATTCCACACCGAGGGAGAGCCTGTCATTCCCGTTTTGTGGATGGGACCGCCATGCTGTGGACCACAGCTAATAAATGGAAAAGGAGAACTGGAACCCAGGACCACCTGATCCCAGGGACCAAGCTCTGTCAGCTCTCACACACTGTCCCAAGACTGCAGCCCCTTCTCCCCAGATGAAGTGATTAGGACTCAATAATAAGCTCATGCTTTGCCCCCCTTCAGGGGTGACCTTGAACCATGGATTAGGAACGGTATGCACTGTCAAACTATCATGCATTCAAGAACCGTTCATAATGCAACTATTAACTCCATGACTTGAAGAAGCTATTGCAAACCTTTAGAAGATTTCACCTATAAGACGGGGGTAATAATGCAGTTCCACAGGGTGGGTGTGAGAGTTTGGGGTGCTCATGCAGGTGAAGTGTTTAGCACAGTGGCTGGGGGAGAGTGAGGACCCAGGAAACGGAAGTGAAAGAGAAGCTGAGTTTCTCTGAGGCTTCATTTCTTAATCTAATGAAGATTAGGTTAAGAATGTCACATAGCAAAGGGGAGAGCATTTTTGCTTAGGTCAGGCCGCCCCAGAGATGTCCTGTCAACACCCTGTTCCTATGTCCTCAGGACCCTGCCACACCTTCACTCCAGAGAGGCCTGATTTCTGCTCTCTCCACCTGCAGGCTCAGGGCTGGGAGGAGCCTCAGTGATGATGGAGCCCAGCCCCTGCGCCCGGAGCCAGTCACTCTACAGTGTTGCCCAGAGAGCACTTCCTCTTATGGGGACTTCAGGCCGCCCAAGTCACTCTACTCTGTTTATTTCCCACTAATCTCCTGACTTAGAAAAAGTGTCTAGAATGACATTTCTGTCAGACCTCATCTTCTGCAGTATTCAACTCTATTGGTCATTCTTTCTTTTCTTTTTTCTTTTTCAAGTAAAATCTCTGTTTCATTCCTTCAAGAATACTCAGTGTTGCTAACAGGACAAGAATTCCTTACAATTCCAGAGAGAGAAAAGGGCAGGGTCAGTGGCTTATTTTGCCTTATTTCTTAGCTCCTTCATCTTTCTGTTCTGTCCTTTAGTGAGAAAGGACTCTGACGGATACAGTTTTTGCTGGAGACAGTGAGAAGTGACAGGCTGTTCACATCTTTATTTGCCTGAAAGCACCAGATGCACACATGTGGCCCCCTAAGTGACCGGGTCTACAGAATTCTGCCCTTTCCCCGAGCCTGGTGTGAAGCCAAAGCACCGTTCCAGGCTGGCAAAACCAGGAGGCACATTCTTTGGCTGAAAGAGGCAAAGCGAGTCCAGCCTCGCTCGCTTGCTCCGCGCAGCCATGTAATACACAATGGGAGGCAGCAGAGAGAAGTCAGACAAATACATAGTAAAGAAATATTTCATTTCCAGCACAGTGGTTTTCGCTCTTTTCCGTTCCTCCTTGCCAACAGCCTGGAAATGGAGGGAAGGTGAGGAAATAGTGGGTTTGGTCTGGACACAGTCTCAAAAGGTTCTGATTTCCCTGGTGTTGTTGCTCAGCTCTAGGTTTTTTAGAAGAAACTTGTAGGTTCTTATATTTGAAGGGTCTCTAATTCAACCCCTCTCATTTTACAGACCATGTGGGATGCAGAAAGGAGACTGATGGGAAAGTCAGAGACCCAAGGAAGTGAATGTTCCTAGGGGTCCCCCGGTTCAATATCCCCACCTGCTGCTGGAATGACCCAGCAAGCTCAGCTGATGAGGGAGCAGGAGGGGGGACTTGACCCAGACCTTCCCTTCAGGGTGGTGCCACAGCGGGTGCCCACGGTCTGAGGGACTCCAGTGATAAGAAATGGACTGGGCCTCTTTGTATTTCTGGCTCCATTTCTCAACAACTGGGGCCCAGCCTCGTAGCAAAATGTCTGGCCCCGGCTCTGCAAAGCAGTTGTTGCCTCTGGCATGTCTTAGAGGCCTTGGCCAAAGGGCCTGTCTCTTTCTCTCCTTCTGGGCATGGCTAAGCAGCCTACAGCGTCCGGGCCCATGGGGCTGCAGGCACTCCGGAGAGGGATCTATTACAATCCCCAGACCCACCCCCTGAGGGGCCAGCCTCCCTGCTCCTCCCAGCTCCAGGACCAGCCGATCTCCGTGGCTTTCCAGCTGTGTGGAGAGAGGTCTCCTCGGAGCCCCCACAGTCAGACAATGGCCACACGACTGCTTCGGAGGCCTTCCCAGGCATTGCTGGAAGGTACAGCGCAGCCTTCCTTGCAGAGGCAAGTGGCTCTGCCAGCCGATAAAAATGAGCAAAATGATCATGGAAAGCCAGACCCCTGTTTCTCCGCGGGAGAGCCCAGAGGGGACCATGAAGGAGGCTGGGGGCCATGTGTCCACCCAGATGCCAGCGTTCCTTCCTCCTTCCAGGCAGCCCTGGCGCAGGCTCCTGCACCTCCCGCCCCCACCCTGTTCCCATGGCGAAGGAGAGGAGGACCCACTTACTGCTCGTGTTCATGGTGATGCCTTTGCACTGGGTCTTTCATTCAATACGGAGGCCCCGGTTGCTTTATCTTCCGAT
>NW_006292696.1:599098-604956 GCF_000327345.1 Myotis davidii | reverse complement strand
CTCACTCATCACCTGGGGGGCGAAAAGGCAGTCCAGTGCCAGCTCTGTATCCTCAGGTGCCCTCTCTCCCTCTGCTGTCCCCTCTCAGTCTGGGCTGTAACCACTGGCCTTGAAGGCGAGTGGACTAAGAGGCGCAGGTGAGAGCAGGGAGGAAGAGGAGGCGGGCAGAACACGGGTGCCCGGGTCTTGGTGCGCGGGTCTTGCTGCCCTCGGACCCGAATCAGAGGCAGAAACAGGGCTGGCGGCGCCTGACCGCACGCACCCCCAACTACTCCAGCCCAGCCGCTCGGGAGCCCAAAGGGGGTGTGGACCACAGGGAGGCAGGGCGGGGGCAGCGCGCGGGGAGCCGGCTCCTCGGGGCAGCGCAGTCCCCGCCCGGCTTCGGAGAGCAGTGACCCGCCCCTCGGACCCACCTTTCGGCCAGCGTCGGGAGCCAGAGGCCCCTGCCCGGGCCCCTGCGACCGGTTCATGAATCCTGTTTCTCGTCTGGGGTCTCGAATTCCAAGGCGAGCAAAGCGAAATAGGAGAGCTCGACATCCATGATGCGGGCTCGCGGGGTGGCAGTGCAGGGGGCGCGGCCGCTCGCTGCTGCCACCTGCTGGACACGCCGACCGTATTCAGGCCCCGCCCCACCTGGGCTTCTCTCTGGGTCCTGGGGTGCAATGGGATGACTAAGGGGACCCTTGTGCCTTGGGGCCAGCAAGGGAGTGCTTGAGCTCTTGTCTCCCTCCCTCGGTCTTAGAGTCTAAGGGCCAGACAATGACCGGGAAATAAAGTAATACTGGGAGAGGCTGTGAAGAAGGGATTGGCTTCGTAGGAAGACCGGTTTCACTTCCAACTCTGCTTCTGTCCAGCTTGGTCTTGACCGGGTCACTGCTGTCTCTGGCTGGCCCTCCTCGTGTGTAGAAGGGAGTAGCTGGACAAGCAAATGAGACATTGGGGGATTCTCCCAGCCTCCTAACTTATGTTACTGTCTCCCTCTTAATGCTCCGTATCTCTGGTTCATTTGTGACAATTGTTTATCCTCTCTCTTCCCCACTAAAATGTTAGCACTATGAAAGTATGGGTCTTGTCAATGGGGTTTCCTGTGGGATCCCCAATACCTAGAACAGTGCCTGGCACACAGTAGCTATCAATAAGTATTTGTTGTCAGACACTCCAGGTCTCTTCCAGACCTAATATTGTGCAGCCCTCAGAGTGGAAGGTCTAGAACCCCCACCTTGAAACACTTCCCTGTCTGAGGCAAACAGCTGGTACGTGGCCTCATGACTCAATCTCACAGGTCCACCCAGTTTTGGATGGCCAACTAGCTCTTATCCAAAGTGTTTTTGTTTAATTTAATTTTTGTAATTAGTTCACCTGGGTGTGTATTAGAGAAACCTATATTCTGATTTTTGGGGGTCATGAGTAATTCAGTGGGGTGGGGTTCTTTACAGTCGCCCATTTACCTTGTCATTTCCTGGATGGAATTCATGACCACAGAAGCATGACTTTTGAGTGTAGAAAAACAAGACTGAGAAGACACATGATCCCTGTCTATGGAATGACTTCAGGTAGAGCATGTGTTGAATCAAAAAGCTGTGAGCACTCAACCCCAACTTATAGACAAGGAAACAGTGTGTCAGAAAGGCTGAGCTACCTACCCGAGGACACACAGCGACTGGTGGCAGAACTGGACTGGGCCTTCTCGTTTTAGCCTGGTCCCATGTGAGAATGAGTCAGTGCACCAGAGTCTGGGATGACAGGGTAGGGGTAGGTAGCCACCCTCTTAAAACTTAGAAAGAACACCTTTTAGGTAAATGCAATATTCCTGCCTTCCACGTGGTGAAAAAGAAATTGGTATGGCCATAACACCAAGATGTGATGGCGATAAAAGAATCTTCAGAGAAATTGAAGGGCCAGTGGATTGAAACACATTTTGGTCGCTTAATAGGATTTGTTTCCAATGGGGGTGGGGGATAACCCTAAACCTACTCACAACGGTTCTCAAAGTTTTGTTAGTACAACAACTACACGAGATATCTGTGAAAATGCAGATTCTCAGGCTTCTGGGTACTTGCTCTGCATTTTAAACAAGTGTCCCAGATGATTCCCAGACCACTGTTGGCTACAGAAAAGCGCAGAGGCCTAGAATTGCTGTGAAGATATAGTAAGTGATTAATAAATATTTAAATCATTCCAAAAGATAGGGCTTCCTTATTTGCTTCTCCTGTTGTGTGCAACTTGCTAGGTGCCAAAGCTTGGAAAAAAGTATTTTTTTTTTCTGGGAGAAAGTTTAGGTAAGTTAAATATAAATATATAAAATGAACAAGACTGTTCAGTGAACATATGTAGTTCTCATCCAAAGTTTTAGTGTTCAGAAATTTTCTGATTATAAAACATAGTCAAATGCTAGTTTAGTATTCATTCATTCATTCATTCATTCATCCAGCAGTCATTTATTGAATATTTACTTTGTGCTAAGCTCTATTCTAGCTCCTGGGGGTGTAGTGGTACATGGGACGGACTGGAGCATAAGTTTTATTTGGGAGAGGGCAGGGGATAGACAGTAATTAACTAAGGAAAGCCCGAATATTAGGTAAACCCAATGATGGCCTGGTTCAGAGGCTAGGAACTGCTTCCAGCCCGGCTGATTTTCAGTCCCAGTTTCATCACTTACTAGCTGTGTGACCTTGGACAAGATACTCGGCCTCAGTGAACCTCAAATTCTTCATTTGTAAAATGGGGATAATATGATACCTTCCTCATGAAATGCTGGGTGTATTAAAGTTGTTGGGTATAGTGATGACCGTAATCATTAGTATCATCCCTCTCTTATACCTACTCTCAGAGATGGTCCTGTCATTTTTCACTTATATAGGCCTTTTCATAGAGTGAGTGGTGGCCATGAAAATATGCCTTAGAATTTTCCAACTACAGGGGGCTTAATTGACTAGTTCTTCTTGTCTAGGGTTCTTTTAAAATAATAAAATCAGCTGGCTGCGGATGAATTCAGCTCTTGGGAGAGACCATTGAGCTTTGGACCACTCTAAAAGCCCCGAATTGCTTCTGTTGGGGAAACAATCTGAAAAATTATAAGGCTAGGAAGAAAAGGGTTAAAAGAAGCTAAAAAAGCGACACCCGTGAGGATGTCCACAACAATCGGAGAGGCGGGAAAGACGCAGGAGGAAGCGAGGGTGGGATTCTCGGTGGAGTGGGCTGTGAAAGTCATCAGGAAAGCAGAGTCTTGGCTCTGCCCTTGCAGGAGAATGGGGGTGGACAAGCACAAAGTGGAGGGGCCCTTTGTTTGGGTTTGTTTTGAACTTTGAGACTCCAGAATGGAGATAAACAAGTCTCACTCGGAAACAGGCAAATGCTCCTGGACGTTAGAAAACCAGGTGGCAAAGCCATTGGGAGGCACATCTGCCACCGTTTTCAAGGGGAAAGAGGAAACTTCGGGGCCAGCGCCAGCCTGGCTGCTCCTGGGCTGACGCCTGATGCTTCTCTCCTTTTGTTATGTGGGCTTAACAGTGTCACTTGGGCAAGGACAACATGTGAGAGATTTTGGCAGACATTTTATTTGAAGAAGAATTCAGGTTTTTTAGTTCATTCTTTCATTGACCCATCTTTCCTGACTTCCTGTCCCTAATTGGGGTTGTCTCTATTCTCCTCCCCACATTCTGTCCCCTCATTGCTATCATTTACTAACACAGGCCTAGGTCCCCCACTTTCCTTTCTTCTTGTCGTTCTCTTGTTCCCATCCGGCTCCTTTCTACAGTTTGTTGCTCACATCACTGCTCCCTCCTCACCCAACTCCTGTGCTGCTCCTATTCATTCATGAATACCCTCTCATTCATCCTCACCTTGAATACAAAATCCTTCTGGCCTATGAAGTGTAGGAATGGTGGGAAGAGGTGCCTCTATTCCCACAGTTCCTATTTGCCATCCCTAGATTATTGAATATTCCATAAAAAGTGAGTACTTTTATTTTTGAAAAGTGATATGTAGTTGTTAACAATATGAGATAAATCTATATGTGTCTGTGTGTGGTGGGGGAAGCAGGGGGCATTTTCCTGGTGTGCAATTAAATAAGAAAAGAAAATTCCAGAAAAATATAAACAGTATGTTCTTCTTAAGGATCATGTATACTTATGGGCATATTTATTTATGCAACACAATCCATATAATATATAATTTATAGAACATATAGAACGCACACAATGTAATATCTATATATATAAAAGGCTAATATGCTAAGTGTCCCCTCGGGAGTTCAACTAGGAGACCAGGAATTTGATCGCTTGCTATGATGTGCACTGACCACCAGGGGGTGGCATGGAACATGGCAGGCAACCATCAGTGGCTGGGGGTGGTGGGGGGGTGGGGAGCACTGAGGTAGTGAGGGAAGGAGGAGGCGGGGAGGCAGGGAGGTAGGGAACCTGATTGACTCTGATCGCCAGCCAGGCCTAGAGACCCTACTCGTGCACGAATTTCATGCACTGGGCCTCTAGTATTATATAAAAGTTAAATCTTTTTTTTTTTTTTTTTTACAAATGGGACCCCATATATAGGTACTGTATATACATATATCTATAATGTTTAGCAAAAGACCTGGAAGGACACACTCCTAGTTACCTTGCTCAAGGTAAACTTTTGGATAATGTAGGTTTAACAAAATCACTTAGACAAGTACAAGACATGAGAGATTTTGGTAGACGTTTTATTTGAAGAAGAATGAAGGCTTTTTAGTTCATTCTTTCATTGACCCATTTATTGAATGACTTCTAATGGAGTGTTTATTCTGTGCCAAGCACAGTGCCTGGCAGAAACACGGGGGAGGAGACGATACAGAAATAAACACATAGATGTATGATTGCAAGCTATAAAGTTAGCGAAGAGAGGGCAGTAATAGACACTAAAAGAAGGATGTCTCATTCAACAGTTGATATTTGAGCTAAGGCTGAAGAAGAAGGAACAGCCAGTCTGAATTGGGAGAGGTCGGGATGAAGGGAAGAGGGGTGTATGGAACTAAGTAGCAAAAGAGGGAATCACAGGTGTGAGGGCAGGCGAGACCGTCTGCTGGTGATAGTTCTCATGGAAGAGCTCAGTGGGGTGGAGATGACCAAGATCACGTTCAGGCTTAATGGGCCCAGCATGGAAGTGGCTCTACTGGGCTGAGTGGTCAGAGGTCCTGCTCATAGTCCTGATGCAGCAGGCTGTGAAGAAGCCCTGGAGAAGTGGGATAAAATGGTCTGGATTAGAGACCTGGCCCTACTCTTCATAACTGTGTGACCTTGGGCAAGTGACATAACCTCTCTGGGCCATAGGTTTTTCATATAAAGCAGAGATTATAGCAGTACCTACCTCACTGTATGTGTCAATAAACAACTTAGCGCAGTATCAGGCACCTAGTAAGTGCTCATAGATAGCTATGATGTGCCTTGGACCTGACTGACTGACTTGCCAGGTGACCTCCTCTGGGCCTGAGGTTCCACATTGCTGACAGAGGGTTTGGCTAGATGACTCTCGAGGTTCCTTTCACTGTAACGTTCTTGGTTCTCAGTGTCCTGCGGTTGGAGTTTGGCAGAAGGTCTCACCACGTGCTAGGCTGCTGCAGGGTCCTTTGGTCCCCCAAGGGCACCACTGGTTTGTGCTGAGATCCAGGTCCTGAGCAAAAAGTGGACTTCCCCCAGGAGAAGGAGCCTCACGTGGTGCTCCCTCCACATCTGCGCCCCTGTCCTCCCTGGAAAACCCTGAAGCCTAGATGGAGTTAGCAGGACACAGGCCCGTTTTTCTAACTAACAGCTTTGTGCTGGGGCCATGCTTTTCCTCATGTTCCTCACATTGTTGCATGGAGAAATGTTTCTTAAACAACCAAT
>NW_006292696.1:580149-590364 GCF_000327345.1 Myotis davidii | reverse complement strand
AAAAAGTTAAATCTTTTTTTTTTTTTTTTTACAAATGGGACCCCATATATAGGTACTGTATATACATATATCTATAATGTTTAGCAAAAGACCTGGAAGGACACACTCCTAGTTACCTTGCTCAAGGTAAACTTTTGGATAATGTAGGTTTAACAAAATCACTTAGACAAGTACAAGACATGAGAGATTTTGGTAGACGTTTTATTTGAAGAAGAATGAAGGCTTTTTAGTTCATTCTTTCATTGACCCATTTATTGAATGACTTCTAATGGAGTGTTTATTCTGTGCCAAGCACAGTGCCTGGCAGAAACACGGGGGAGGAGACGATACAGAAATAAACACATAGATGTATGATTGCAAGCTATAAAGTTAGCGAAGAGAGGGCAGTAATAGACACTAAAAGAAGGATGTCTCATTCAACAGTTGATATTTGAGCTAAGGCTGAAGAAGAAGGAACAGCCAGTCTGAATTGGGAGAGGTCGGGATGAAGGGAAGAGGGGTGTATGGAACTAAGTAGCAAAAGAGGGAATCACAGGTGTGAGGGCAGGCGAGACCGTCTGCTGGTGATAGTTCTCATGGAAGAGCTCAGTGGGGTGGAGATGACCAAGATCACGTTCAGGCTTAATGGGCCCAGCATGGAAGTGGCTCTACTGGGCTGAGTGGTCAGAGGTCCTGCTCATAGTCCTGATGCAGCAGGCTGTGAAGAAGCCCTGGAGAAGTGGGATAAAATGGTCTGGATTAGAGACCTGGCCCTACTCTTCATAACTGTGTGACCTTGGGCAAGTGACATAACCTCTCTGGGCCATAGGTTTTTCATATAAAGCAGAGATTATAGCAGTACCTACCTCACTGTATGTGTCAATAAACAACTTAGCGCAGTATCAGGCACCTAGTAAGTGCTCATAGATAGCTATGATGTGCCTTGGAACAACCTGACTGACTTGCCAGGTGACCTCCTCTGGGCCTGAGGTTCCACATTGCTGACAGAGGGTTTGGCTAGATGACTCTCGAGGTTCCTTTCACTGTAATGTTCTTGGTTCTCAGTGTCCTGCGGTTGGAGTTTGGCAGAAGGTCTCACCACGTGCTAGGCTGCTGCAGGGTCCTTTGGTCCCCCAAGGGCACCACTGGTTTGTGCTGAGATCCAGGTCCTGAGCAAAAAGTGGACTTCCCCCAGGAGAAGGAGCCTCACGTGGTGCTCCCTCCACATCTGCGCCCCTGTCCTCCCTGGAAAACCCTGAAGCCTAGATGGAGTTAGCAGGACACAGGCCCGTTTTTCTAACTAACAGCTTTGTGCTGGGGCCATGCTTTTCCTCATGTTCCTCACATTGTTGCATGGAGAAATGTTTCTTAAAAAACCAAAGGGGTAGCCCTAACTGGTTTGGCTCAGTGAATAGAGCGTCGGCCTGCGGACTGAAGGGTCCCAGGTTCGATTCCGATCAAGGGCGTGTACCTTGGTTGTGGGCATGTCCCCAGTGGGGGGTGTGCAGTAGGCAGCTGATCGATGTTCCTCTCTCATCGATGTTTCTAACTCTCTATTCCTCTCCCTTCCTCTCTGTAAAAAAACAATAAAATATATTTTTAAAAAATCAAAGGGGTATGCATATATAACCCATGGATGTAGACAATAGTGTGGTGAAGGCCTGGGGCGGGGGTGGGGCAGGTTAGGAGGTGTCAATGGAAAAAAAAGGGGACGTATGTAATACTTTCGACAATAAAGATTTAAAAAAAATCAAAGGGGTTCCTGTCTTTGGGAAGCTACTGGGGGGAACAAAGGAACTGGCTTTGAGATCAGAGTGTTGGGGGCTGCAAGGGAGCTCCAGGCAGACGGTCCCACCGTGGGGTTCTGCTGGGGCTTTAAATTCACATCCTACCACAGTCCCAGCCTCCTTCCTGACAGAAGCAAGAAGCTGGGGCGGAGCCAGCTCCGGATGGGAATCTGGAGATCTGAGAGCTGGACTCAGCCCTGCCATTCCCTTGGCCAAGCTGCTCTTGGCTCACTTTCCAAATTCATATCTAAAAGGGACCTCAGTGAGCCTTCTGTCCTGGTCTTCCATTTTGCAGATCAAGAGAGGGAGTCTTACTCATTATTCACCAATAGTTTCTCTTCTGCCTGCAGTTCTGTGGGCCATACCCTCCTCTGCTGTGCTTCCCTTGAGTAAAGTCATCATTTCCAGTCAACTTCTCAAGATTCCCCAAGTCCCGTGGTCTCCTGGGAGCTGTCCTCTGCGCTCCTCTAGCACCTGCCCAGGTCAGCCATTGGGGCCCACCTGATCTCATGCTCCTCCTCCCTTTGGCTCCCTGCACAGAGGGATTCCATGGCTCCCCAGTGAGTTTGCTCATCTTGGGAAATTTACACACTGTTCTCCACACCTGGTTTCTCTTCCCCAGCTCCTTTGCAAAGCTGGAATCCCCTCTCCTCCAGGTCTTAGCTTAATTGCCAGCTCCCTAGAGAGGCCTCCCGTGACCAGCTAACTCAAGTGTCCCAGAGAGTATATTTAATTAATGGGTGGAGTAAACGCCTTTCAGGCACCATGGACTTATTCATCTCTTCTCAGAGTTCAGTTACATTAACTCCCATGTCCTCTTCCCCTAATCTTGACTGTCTTCCCTCTTTATTCAGGTGGCTTTTGAAGACCTAAATTTTATCTCTGCGCATGGTCTCCCACCAAATCCTTTAGAATCTGCTGAGAACTCTTGTCTCGCTTAGTTATTAAGCCCCACAGCTGGGACGTCCAGTGTTGCCTTGCGCAAGAGGAAAGGGACGGAGTCAGAAGACCCGGTTCCTGGGTTTAATCTCACTTCCTAGCTGCGCGACCTTAGGCGACCAATGAATTCTTGCGTGTCAGTCTACTCTGATGTAATGTGTAACAGTACCCGTTCAACATCAGCGTGATATGTACTGCAGTGATCCCTTTCCTGTGTGTGTCTTGGGGTGATTCTAGGAACAAAACGAGAAACTGTGTGCGTTGTAAAACTAAAGTCTGTGCAAAGGAGGTGGTGACTATTTTTGTCCTCATCTCACTATAAATTAGAGATTTAAACGCAGGCATTTTCACAGAATGTGCAGAAGGTGACGTCATATCCCCTGATAGCCAGGAAGGCCATGGCAAAGGGCTGCCAGAAGGCAGCGGTATGTATGTGGAGCTTGTCATTTCCTCAGGAACACCAGGGAAGTGCGCTCCATGCTGGGAGTGATGCACTGCAGTCCACGGGCCCCTCTGCAAGTGCCTCCTAGCATCTGAGAGGGAATTGAACCTCTGCTTCTGGGGGAACCCCACAGCTCCACTCCCTGGGAGCACAGAGTTCTAGGTCGCCATCACTGGGAGAGTTCATCAAATGCGCCCCTCCCTCTATCAAGTCCCAGAGGCATCGGGAATTGAGTAACGCCATGCAGTGAGGTCACTGTGAGGGCAGTGATGAAAAGAAAGGGTCTCTGGGGTCTAGATGGCCACTAGGTGCTTAGGCATTCCCACGGCTGATTCCCTTTTGGGAACTGCATCTGAGAGTCACGTTCCCCATTGCCTGAGGGGAACATTCACAAAGTGGACAGAGAAGAGCTTTCAGAGTGTTGTTTAGTAATGCAGAGAGGATTGGAAACACTTGAAATTGCAATTCACGGGGAGATAAACTGGGGCCTATCTTACCAAAGAACATTACACAGCAATTAGCAAAATGAGGTGAGTGTTCATGTTGTGACCTGGAAAGCTCCTTAAGACCCACTGTCTGATTGGGGTAAAGGGAAGCTGCAGCCATTACATGCAGTACACTACAGTTTGTGGAAACAAACCCATAAAAACCGCACCGTCTCCTTTTGGGCGTACACACATATGCATTTTAAGGCATAAGAAACAGTCGGGAACACTATTCACTTAATTGATAATAGTTTTTAGATCTAGATGGGATAGAGGTGCGGGGACTGACGAGATGTCAGGATTGGAGGAGATGAGCCCTAAGTCTTAGGGACCATGTTTTTTTCATTTCATCTCTTTTTATTTTTTTTTTAAATAAGGAAAATGTATCCATTCAGCTCTTGTGTAATTAAAAATTAATAATAATTTAAAAAATCTGCCTTCGCCTCTATTGAACCCTTCCTCTGTGCTGGCAGGGCTGCTTCATGACCCTTGTATGTGTCACGGTGACCAAAGGGAAGGGAAGTCCACTTTCCATTTTGATGCCGTCCAGCCACTCTGCTCCTCGGGGCTCCTTCGGCCTTTGGAGGCCTGTCCTGGGCTAGGTCCTGAGTGGGAGCACAGTGTGGCCATGGTCCAGTGTGGCAGGGTCCTCCTGTAACCACCCTGGTGAGTCAACATGCTGGAGGGACCTGCACAGCACAGGTGACACAGAACCATAAAAGCAGGGAGCCTAGAGGCCCCAGTTGGACTTTCAGTCCTGTTTCCACCTTCCAGAGGGGCCTTGGGCAGGTAGGTGCCTGTAGCCCCAGCCTGTGCCTTGCCCACGGCTACCACCTCCTCTCCTGGCATCTCCCCTTGCCCACTCTCTTCCAGCCACACAGGCTTCCTTTCTGTTCGCTCTGCCTCCCACACTTGCCTGGGGTGGCTGCTCCTTCTGACTTGAACCCCCTTTCCTCTGACTTCCATGT
Source organism: Myotis davidii (assembly GCF_000327345.1). Taxonomy (NCBI): domain Eukaryota; kingdom Metazoa; phylum Chordata; class Mammalia; order Chiroptera; family Vespertilionidae; genus Myotis; species Myotis davidii. The sequence continues at coordinate 585,764 of NW_006292696.1, read as the reverse complement.
GACTGGCTCCTTCTCATGGTTCAGAGCTCATCTCCAGTGAATGTTGTTTCCTAGTGAGTCGTGCTAAGCTGTCCTTCCCCCATCAGTCCCTCTCTGCCATAGTGTATTGTTTATTTCCCCCAGAGCATGGAACCCCCCAGAAGTGATGTTGTACAATTCATTTGTGCACTTTTATGGGCTGTTTTGTCCACTGGAAGGTATGCGCATTAGGCGCGGACACCTGGTCTGTCCAAGGACCAAGCATGGCATCTGGCCCATAGTCTGTGCTCAGGAAAGGTCGCTTGGATGAATGTGAACTGCACTTGGAGAAGGCCTCCACACTTCCTGCCAGTCCTCACAGTCAGGGGTCAAATCCCCAAGTCAGGCAGGGTTGGACCAGGGAACAAGCCCCTGGCTCCTCTTCCCAAGTCGGGCGCCATGAGGCTGAAGGTGTGGGGCCTGTTGCTTGATGCCCAGGGGCTCCAGTTGGGCTCATCTCTAAGGTGAAAGGATTGGACTAGATGCCCCTCTTCAGCTCCAGGCTCTCACCAGCTATAAAATATAAATGGCTTTGGTCCACGTGCTCAATCAAGATATATGCTTGAATACACTTTCTTTACTATGCTCCTAATGTCAGTCCTCCCCCCACCTTTTTCTCTGACTCATAAAAAATGGAATATAGCGCATGTGGCAGTTTGTTGTCTTCTGCTCTGTGATACAGGCCCTTTATGCAAAATTCATTATTGAATCAAAGGCTGCACTTTTCTCTCCTCATTTGTTTCTTTGCTCTCCAAACAATTTTCAGCGTTGACATCTTTATTGGTGTCTTTGGGCCCTTTAGCAGGATGCAAATGCCGTGCATCTAGTCACTGGGGCTGTGTTCGGAGTGTGACTAAGTGGGCACGTGGAACAGGATGGAATGCTCGTCACAGCGCTGCTCCTTCAGGCACACGGAGCGGGGAGAGAGGGGTGGGCTCCTGATTTGCCACCCAGCAGGAGGGAGCCCGCTCAGCGTGGTCTCTGGGGCCAGGCTCTGATTTCAGTGCTGCGCCTCCTCTTCTTTTTGCAGAGGTAACAGAACAGGTGCCCTTGATTTGGAGGCCGGAGGCCAAAAGCACAACAAAGCCTCTTTCTTGGGAGCTCGCTGTGTGCTGTGCACCAGGCACGGTGCTGAGGACTTTGCATCCATTATCTCATTTAGCTTGAATTTTTCCAAGAGCCCTGTGAGATAGGAATTGTTATTACCCCTGTTTTTCAAATGAAGAATCAGCGGCTTAGAGAGAGAGTAAGTAGAACATCTAAGCTCATGTAGTGGTGGAGCTGAGATTTGAAGCCCGGTGGTCTGATGCCAGAACCTATAGTTTTCCCACAACCAATACTGTACACCACATAGTAAAGGACATTATACATATCCTGGAGTGCTAGTTGGCTCTGCCAGGACAAGGTACAGCTAATAATAGTAACCCCTAACATTCAAGTCTCTAATCAAGAATTTAAAATAGCAACCAACATCACAATGAATAAATGATCGTTATAAGGAAGTAAGGTCCCATTTATTTCTTCCATAAACATATAACCACTTACTATGTGCCAGGAGAATGTATATACTTTGCTGCCACAAGTAGAGATAGTTCCTGTCCTCATGGGGCTTATGGTCATTTGATGTCTGAGAAATTAAAGTTGAGAAATTTGTATAACCTGTCCAATTGCATCCAGCTTGCCAGCAGCAGAACTGGCATTCAAACCCAACTATTGAACCCTTCAGCCACTAAACTTCCCTGCCTAATGGGAAGGTGTCTAATTTGAGTGGCTGCCTATATTATTGGTCTTTTCCCTGATCTGTGGAAATCCTATCTAATAAAAGAGAAACATGGTAATTGGCATACGACTGCTACCCTTCCCATTGGCTAATCAGTGAGATATGCAAATTAACTGCCAGCCAAGATGGCGGCCGGCAGCCAGCAGCTTAACCTGAACATGAGGCTTGCTTGTTTCAGTGACGGAGGACCCCAACATTCCCCGCCTGCCTTGCCCGCCTCTGAGCCTGCAGTTTGAACATTGTAACAAATATAGAAGCTAAACAAAACCCTAGAAACCCGCTTTCAGCGAGCCAGGATCTCAGAGCTGGAGTTGATACAGAGTTTTGATTATAGAACCTAAACAAACCAGATACCTGCTTTCAGCAGCTGAGGCCTCAGAGCTGGAGCCAAGCCTCAGAGCTAAAGCTGGCCCAGAATAAACAAAAAAAAAAGAAAAAAGGAGCGGTGGGGAGCTTCAGTCCCAGCCTAAAAACAGCCCTCACCCCCTCACCCAGACTGGCCAGGCACCCCAGTTGGGGCCCCCACCCTGATCCAGGACACCCTTCAGGGCAAACCAGCTGGCCCCACCCATGCACCAGGCCTCTACCCTATATAGTAAAAGGGTAATATGTCTCCCAGCACCGGGATCAGTGGAGCTGCGAGGCCTCCTGGCACCAGGATCAGCATGATGGGGGCAGCGCCCAAACCCCCGATTGGCCCTGCTCTGTGCATGACGGGGGAGGGGGTGCCCCACCTCCCCAATCGGCCCTGCTCTGAGCCCAACCAGGGGTTGCACCTAGGGATTGGGCCTGCCCTCTGCCACCCGGGAGCAGGCCTAAGCCAGCAGGTCGTTATCTCCTGAGGGGTCCCAGACTGCGAGAGGGCACAGGCCGGGCTGAGGGACGCCCCCCCTCCCGCCCGAGTGCACAAATTTTTGTGCACCGGGCCTCTAGTACTCAAATAATCATTCAATAAGTTGCCAGAGATTTGGATCAGTATGAGTTGTACAGAGCAGGTTTTCTTGAAAGTAGCACCACTGAAATTTGGGCTGGATAATTGAAACAAAGGGACTTGAGTAATGAAAAAATCAAAACAAAACACTCATACAAAATTTTCCTTTGCTCTAAGCCAGCAGTTCTCAACCTGTGGGTCGCCAACCTTTCACAGGGGTCGCCTAAGACCATCAGAAAACACATATATAATTACATATTGTTTTTGTGATTAATCACTATGCTTTAATTATGTTCAATTTGTAACAATGAAAATACATCTTGCATATCAGATATTTACATTACGATTCATAACAGTAGCAAAAGTACAGTTATGAAGTAGCAACGAAAATAATTTTATGGTTGGGGGGTGACCACAACATGAGGAACTGTATTAAAGGGTCGCGGCATTAGGAAGGTTGAGAACCACTGCTCTAAGCCAATATAGTTTTGCATACATGGGACTTATGTCATGTTGGAGGTGAGCACCTCAAAATTTCAGTCAAAATCATTCTTGGAATGACTTGGAAGCCGGGAGCTACGGTATGAGATCATAGTCTCCTCAGGTGAGTTTTGAGGTTAATTGATGGGCTTAGTTTAGGGGCCATGTATGATCAATATGTGTCTTTAAACACTAGAGTGGCTCTCAGTGGGGAGAGATGCTCACACAGTGAAAGGCAAGGATTGAAGCAGGTAGCAGTTCCTTGCTCCCATCTTGTGCTAATTGAGGTCTCTCCATGGAAGGGAGTGGCAGTGGGTGACATAGGCTGCTACTTCTTAAAGTGTGGTCTGTGGACCAGCAGCCACTGCATCACCTGGGAGCTTGCTGGAAAATGCAAAAGTCAGGCCCTGCCTCGGTTCTACAGAATCAGAATCTGCATTTTGATAGGATGGCCAGATGGGCCCAGCTGGTGTGACTCAGTGGTTGAGCATCAACTTATGAACCAGGAGCTCAGGGTTCGATTCCCGGTCAGGGCACATGCCCAGATTATAGGCTTGATCCCTAGTGTGGGGCGTGCAGGAGGCAGCCAGCAATTGATGGTTAGGTTGTGGGCTCTGTCCCTAGTGTGGGGCGTGCAGGAGGCAGCCAGCCAATTGATGGTTCTCTCTCTCTCTCTCTCTCTCTCTCTCTCTCTCTCTCTCTCTCTCTCTCTCCCTCTCCCTCTCCCTCTCCCTGTCCCTTCCTCTCTGAAGTAGTAATCTATGGTATTCAAATACACTTTAAGAATTTAGAACCAGCCTATGATTTAAATGGTTTTCTCTTATTCACTCTTGCTTTTGTTGACTGTGCATACGTAAGTATGTGGATCAGTTTGTTCCTCTTGTTTGTTTAACTGCTATAGGAATGTGGTTTGTGTAGGTGAGAAGCATCTGGACTTTATTATTAGGCAGAGTTGGTGAAGGTGGAGCTGAGGTTTGGGAATGAAGGTTGTGGGGTGTGTGTGTGTGTGTGTGCGTGTGTGTGTGTGTGCGTCTGTGTTTTTGGTACATGTTCTCTTAAAAGTTAAACTTTAAAAAATTATTTAATAAGAAAGAGAGAGAGGGAGAGGGAGAGAGAGAGAGAGAGATTGATTTGTTGTTCCATTTACTTATGCACTCATTGGTTGATTTTTGTATGTGTCCTGAGTGGAGATCAAACCTGCAACCTTGGAGAACCGGGACTACGTGCTAACCAACTGAGCTACCAGGCCAGGGCCTCTTATAAGTTTTAAAGGGTGAACCTACTTTAAAGGGTGATTCCTTCCCTCTCATCCCCCTTTCCTCCCAATGAATGTGTGGAAAAACCTACCCCTACCAATTGTTAGACATGTGATCTTAGAGAAGTCACCTGACTTCTCACACAAAGACCTGCTGCTTCACAGGCATGGAACAAGGGTTTAAGGAGTCGATGACTTTGGAGGAGCTTCATAAACGGTGGCCTCCTGTACAATTATAGGTTGTTATTTGTGATCACTGTATGCAGGTTATTTTCTCGGCAGCTCAAATGCCCTGCCCGTGCTGCCCCCTGCTGGTGAAAGCTTTAAATTAATTTGGTGTGGATCAAATTAAGAAAGGAGAGCCCAGCCTTGAGGATCCTTGAAGTCTATTCACCTACCACGCTGCCCTGTGAAAGGAACCCCTGGGGCAGCATTTACCAACATTTCAGCTAATCAGAATCACTGAGAAAGTATATAAAACATTTCCAGGGTCCCTCTTTCAGGGGCTTCAGTGATTCACCGGACAGGACAAGGTCTGGGAACCTGCATTTTGATGAATCTGTCCAAGTCGGAAGTGCAGAAAGGTGTGCAACCTGTTTCAGAAGCACTGGTCTGTGGCATGTTTCTCAAGGTGTAATTGTAGAACCATCTCCTGAGTAAATGTGGGCTACAATAGAAGGATAGTGAGTGAAATGAGGGAGGGGCCAGTGCCTCCACGCTGTATATTGGACAGGACCCCTGGGGACTGATTTAGGCATGCCCTTTCCACATGAACTTGGCCAAAGTCCCAAGGAGCAAGATTGGCACAGTGTGGGGACTCAGCCATGTCATATAGGGAAGAGGGGAAGGGACAGAAAGAAGACATGTTTGACTTGCTCAAGGTCACGCAGGAAAAGAATGAGACAGAGCCACTTATATTTTCCTCATCACTAAAATAGATCCATTAGACCAGTGGTTCTCAACCTTCTGGCCCTTTAAATATAGTTCCTCATGTTGTGCCCCAACCATAACATTATTTTCGTTGCTACTTCATCACTGCAATGTTGTTACTGTTATGAATCGTAATGTAAATATCTGATACGCAGGATGGTCTTCGGCAACCCCTGTGAAAGGGTCGTTCGACCGCCAAAGGGGTCACGACCCACAGGTTG
>NW_006292696.1:566435-580100 GCF_000327345.1 Myotis davidii | reverse complement strand
TTGGTTCAGTTTTTGCATTTCAGTGACAGCCCTCCATCTGCCCCCATTTCAGGGTGGCCAGGGGGCCTGCAGCCCTTCAAACTTTAAGAACCTGCATCAGCACCGGGAGCCTGGGCTCCAGGAACCTCCTCTCAGCCCCAGCAGCTTCCTCTCTGTGCCCTTTCCTCCCATTTCTGTACCCCAATTCCAGAGGGCCCGTAGCAGACACACACACACACACACACACACACACACACCCTGCCCCAGCCTCTCCCCATGGAACTTAATTTTAGAACATGAACTGATTAGTGTTGGCATGTTTTGTGGAAGCACAGAGAGTCCTGAGTTCTAATATAGGCTTTGCCACAAAAATTGCCTGAAAGTATTGAATGAATGATGTCGTCTTTATGAGACTCAGTTTCTTTACCTTTAAAATGGGTTGAGACAAGAACAATGCATAGAGGAGTGGAGAGATCACTGTCTAAGGACACATTCCCTGCTAACCTTTCAGGTTGAGGCTTTGGTTGCCTGCCCTTGACCCCAGGTTTGCTGTGAGAGCCACGAAACAGGAAACTGCCTTTTGGGAAAGAGCAGTCAGCTGTTCTAGGCGAGGTCAGAGCCAGCAGCTTGGTGACCTGTTCCTGGGTCAGCAGGTCAGCAGCCCCACCTCCGCCCTGGAGCTGCAGGACCTGTTCCTCAGCTGACCTTTGGTGAGGGCACGTTTCCTCTCCTTCACAGAGGAAAGTCTGGGGAGCTTCTCGCCCACAGCCTGCGCCTTCTGATGGCTGCCGGGCCCCTCCACCACAGACCTGCATGGGTCTCCCTGACGATATCAGGCACTAACCACCGTGGTGAGGACCATGTCAAATAGAATCCAGCAATATATAAAAAGAATAACACATCATGAACAAGTGGGTTTATCCTGGGAATGCAAAATTAGTTCAGTATTTGAAAGATCTATGTAATTAATTATATAAACAGAAAAGATAAGAAAAAACCCCTCATGATTATCCCAATATATGTAGAAAAAGCATTTTAGCAAAATTCAGTATCTGTTAATAATAAAATTTCTCAAGAAACTTGAAACAACAGGGAGCTTCTTCACCCTCATAAAGGTCAAGTATGAAAATACTTAATGTTGAAAGACTGCTTTCTCCCTAAGATTAGAAACAAGACAAAGATACCCATTGTTCAAAATTATGTTGAAGAAAGAACAGGAAATAAATGGTGTACAGATTGGAAAGGAAAAAAAAATTGACTTTATTTGTAAATGACACGATTACCTACATAGGAAATCCTAAAGAATCTACAAACAATACATTACAGTAGCACCTAAAACACAGAGACACGTCTGACAAAATCCATGCCGGAATCCTATGCTCACATACATAAAACACTGACAAGAGCAATCAAACTAGACCTAAATGTATGGACAGACACACTGTGTTCATGGATTGGGAGGCTCAGTGTTGTCAAGATATCAGTTCTCTCCAAAATAAACTGTAGATTCAATGAAATCCTCATCAAAGTTACCAGCACCTGGATGTGAGCTGGCGACTGCTGTGGGCACTCCGACCACTCTGATGAGACCAGCGTCAGTCCATCCCCAATACTGGAGAGGTCCTCCCAGGATGTAAACCAGACCAGGCTGCGTCCTCCTTACAATGCTCATAGGCTTCCCCTTAGCTCTGAGGATCAAGTCCAGTCTCCAAGCCGCGGGAAACACAGGCCCTGGATTTCATGACCTGGCCCTGACTTCTCTTGGCTTTCATCTGCTATTCTCCCCAAGGGAGGCCCCGGGCTGGCTGAGACTTCTATTTTGGGACACATTCATTTAGAAAATGCTTTCTGTCACTGAGTGGAAATTTTTGTTCCTGTAACACCCACCGTGGATGAGGCTCCCCTAGGCCACAGAAGTGCAATCTCTCACCTTCCTAAGAGCCTTTAAACACTTAAATGTGACTGTTCCTTCTGAGTTTCCTCACCTGCTTGCTAAATATCTCCTGTTAACATAGGTATTTCTTCATGTACTAACTTTCTTTACTGTTTTATTAGTTGCTCTTTTCTCAGTGAGTTCTGGTCAATGAATGTCTGCTTTAATACCTGTCACCTAGAGCTGAATGTGTGGCCTCAGCAGCTGGCCCCAGGACAGCAGGATTTTCCATTTGCCACTTTGTTTACTTTTACAGCGATTCTCCTCTGGGGGCCTACCCTGCAGTCAGCGTCAGCGTGTGGTACCCTCATTTACGTGTCCTTCACACTTAGAGCTTGAAAGTACTCTGAAGTGTTTCTTACATTTTATTTTTAGCCATTTCCCCCACTTGTACTTGTGTCATTGTATTTTTGAGTGTATTTTGAGTTAAGAGTTTTGCCATTTATTTAATTTGCTTGTGACATTTCCGCTAAATGTTTTGAGATGATGGTGAATTCAGATTCCATTTTCCCCTTGCACCCTCTCTCCTCCCTCACCAATGCCTTTGACCAGTTTGTGTCTAGGAACCCCTCACCCAGTCCCCTGAACATCCCTTGATACTCTTCACTTTGCTGTCTCTGCAGTGCCACAGCCTAGATTGAGCTTCCTTCATCCAAAAAAAAGGAATGCTCATCTTAGCTGGTCCCCTGTATCTACTCCTGCCCCCTCCAGTGTTGTCACTACACAGGAGCCAAGCTAATCTCTACAAAACAGAGAGGTCTGGTAGCAGCGTCCCATTGCCTAAAACTCTTCAAAATTTCTGTTGTTCATATCCCCTATGTACTCTATTAGCTTCACACACCAGCGTTCGTTCGTTCATTCATTCATTCAGTATTTCTGAATATCTACTATGTGTTAGGCACAGTTCTAGCAACTGGAGATACAGCTGTGAGCAAAGTAATAAAAATTCTCTGTCCTCATGGAGCTTACATTTTGGCAGATAAATACAGCTCCTAACTGCTTCCTGCACCCTGCTCATTGGCCCTTTATCTGCTCTCACTAGGCACAGTCCCGCCTGGCGCAGGGCCTCTCAGGGACATGCTGGTCTCTGGGATGCTTGTCCCTCTCGTCGTTGTCTGTGTAACTCTTACTCATCTTTCAGAGATTAGCGTAGGAGTTACTTCTGTAGGGAAGCCTTTCCTGATTTCCTCGCCTGGAGGAAACTCCTCTTTTACATGCTCTTATAGTACTCACTTTCCTCCCTGTCGTAGCCCTTACTGCACAGTCATTTGCTTGCACCTAACTTCCCAGTGGATTGTGGGTTCTGTGATGGCAGGGGCTCTGATTTCATTCCTAGTGTTACTAGTGCTCACTACAGAGTAGGTGCTCATTCAGTATTACTTAAAGGAGTGAATTGGTGACTTCATCCAAGACTTTAATAAATTTTGGCCTGAATTGGAACGAGAGCTGAGACCAAGAACCTGCTCAGAAAATAGCATCCAAGGAAGCGTTAAATAGCATATCGGCAGTCAACTGCAGTCATCACTCTGTCTGACCTTACGCATTCAGCCCGTGTTTGCTCCATCTCCTTAGGGAAATCTCACAGAGGGAGGCTTTCCTAAAGGTTAGCTCACTGTGTTGACTGTACTCCCCTGCTCTGCTGACTATCCAAAACGAAAGAGAGGTTGGTCTGTGTGACCAGTGTTTGGTGGATACTTGTAGCCTCAGCAGACCCGGTCCTCCATCCTCTCACCTGTAAGACCAAATGTGAATCATACTCCGGTGAGTCCTCTTTCTGACGAGGCCCTGACCGTGGTCTCTGTCCATGGTGTACTCAGTCCAGTTTTAGCAAGAATACTGATGAGTCAGCTTAGCAAACATTCTCCGTTCAGCATCTGATCAAACTCCTCATCCCCTACCCTTAATATCTGATTGTCCTCGCCCTAGCTGGTTTGCTCAGTGGATAGAGCGTTGGCCTGCAGACAGAAGGTCCCAGATTGCAGATTCAATCCCCAGTAGGGGCATGCGGGAGGCAGCTGATCAATGATTCTCTCTCATCATTGATGTTTCTAGCTTTCTCTCCCTCTCCCTTCCTCTCTGAAATCAATAAACATAAATTTAAAAAAAATATATCTGATCATCCTTGCTTGCCTTCAGCAAGAACCCTCTTAAGTAGGTCTTACAAGAATCCTATTAGCCCTGAAGTTTCCTCTGAGTAATTTTCCATTTACTGACCCCACCCTGCTCCTTGGCTAGAAATCGCCACTAGTCCTTGTGTTTGGAGTTGAGCCTGATCCCTCTCCCCTATTAAAAACTCCATAGCAGTAGTGTCTACTTGAATAAAGCCTCACCATCATAAGTGCCATGAGTAATTTTTCTTTTAAAAAATATCAATTTCAAATACCTTTGACTTCTCATCACAAACCATGGGGGCCAGAAGACTGTAAAACCACACTTTAATTAAAAGAGAGAGATTGTCAGAATTGATTTTTTTAAAATAATGAGGCCCAATTATATGCCATTCATCAACTGTATACTTTAAAGATAGGTTAAAAGAAAATGAGTTGAAAAAGATATTGTGGAAGATATTGCCCAAGAAGGCTGGGGTGGCTGTGGTAGGACACAAAAAGACATACAATCATTAATGTGTGTGCTGAATAATAGATCTTTAAAATATACAAAGAACCACTTGAAACAATTAAAGGGAGAAATAAATTCACAGCTGGGGATTTTAACACTCTCTCAATAATTAAAAGAACAAAAAATCACGCACAATGGAAAGAACACAAAAAGTCAATAAAAATAAAGATGATCTGAAAACACTGAACCAGCTTGATGTAATTGCTATTTATAGAACACTATGTCCTATAATTATAGAGTAGACAGTTTTTTTTTCTATGCACGTAGTACATTTTCCAAGGTAGTCTAATTTATGGAAGAATATGACCCAAGCTCAAACTCATACGTCATCTGCAGATCATCTAGACACCACAGCCAAATACATTGCAAGGGTATTCAGTTTATCTATGACATTTACTTGCTGACAAGTCTTCTATCACTCTCCATTTCCTGCAAGGTTAATTTAAATCCCTTCAGACTGACATAAATAAGCTTCAGAATTTGGCTGCCATTTTCACCCCACCCCCCATCATCATGACTCACAGTACTCCATTCCATATAATGGGGGGGGGGGGCATAGTGGATATGGACTTTGTATTATCTGCCAAACATACATTGCATGGCCGACTGCCAAGTCTTCATCCATCTCTTTCCCATTACTTTTATGCCTTCCATCCAATCTTCACTCAAGATCTTCTGCATCCTCCATGGTTCACCTCAATTCTTTCCCTTCATGGTCTCTCTCTCTCTCTCTCTCAAGCTCCACTGACTTATGCTCCCATGTCACTGGTCTCATACTGATTCTGTTAGCTGATTCTTGATGAAATGATCTGTCCTCGAGGAGAAAAGACAATTGGACCATGGCTAGATACAGTCAAAAGCAGAAGTTTGGAAAAGCATGGAACAGGCAAAGAGACAGCCGCTTCCCAGCTCAGGTAATCTGTAACACTTGACATGAAGGATTTAATCTGACTCTAAAAATTGCAAGAAGTAAATCCCCAAAGAGGATGTGGATGGATGGCTTTTGAAATATCTCAAATTACCTGTAAATAAATCTAAAGCAAATGTTAACCATTCCTCTGAAATGCCATGTGAAAAAATTTGGCTTCTTCCTCTCCAAGGAGACCCTTCTTTATTAGAAAAACAAGCAAAACTGGCAAACAGTTATTGATTACCTACCAAATGCAAGGTACTGAAATAGATGTATAGTTGATAGATTTTCAAAATTAAGAAACTAGTCCAGAAAAAGAGCAAAGAAGCAGTTCAAAATAGAAAAGTTCCAGATGTCCTAGGCCAGTGATGGCGAACCTTTTGAGCTCGGCGTGTCAGCATTTTGAAAAACCCTAACTTAACTCTGGTGCCGTGTCACATAAAGAAATTTGTTGATATTTGCAACCATAGTAAAACAAAGACTTATATTTTTGATATTTATTTTATATATTTAAATGCCATTTAACAAAGAAAAATCAATTAAAAAAATGAGTTCGTGCGTCACCTCTGACACGCGTGTCATAGGTTCGCCATCACTGCTCTAGGCCATAGCTTTGGGAAAGAGATGGGGGAATGATCTGTGTACAGCAGGCTCAGGCTTCTGGGTTTATCCATAACATAGGGTTGTCGAGGCATGCGCTGTGTCCACAGCACAGGACTACTCTGGTGGGAGATGGTTTGCCTACCTTCTCCAGGGAGGACAACGTATCAATTACCTAAATTAACTAAATTACTTTTCCCATTTTAGCTGCTCAGTTGTTGGGGATACACTCTCACCCTGGAGAACATCAGCCCCTGTACCACAGTGGTGGCATGAGACCTTCTCCTTATTTCCACAGTGTCCTCTGTTGTCCTACACCTGTCACCTGTGAGACCCAATGCTGCAGAGACTGCACACGTGGTAGGAAAGGGAAAATGAGCCAGGAGACGGGGACGGGTGCAAGGAGGGGAGGAGGGGGGAACTGGCTCATTGCATCCCCACAAGGCACTCTCTGGATAACAGACCTCCCTGAAGCAGCAGTCAGGGGGACCCCACAAACATCCTGGACACAAGCAGCAGCCAGGGGTGGAAGTCCTGGGAATCATTCCTGTGGGCTGTGCTGGTGGTTGGCCACTGGGTGTCACTCTTAGCCTATGTTTGTTTGGTGTCAGATTTCTGAAGATGGTCCCTCATTTGCTGACGTCTCCATCCTTTTCCCACTCCCTGTCTGAGATATCTCCCTTGGAAGGCTCTACTGACCACATACATACGAAGTGTACTAGCATGAAATCACCCAGGAGCAGACTTCTGACCTGCACACGGAAAGTGGCCTGTTTGTCATGGAAGCAAGCAGAGGCCAGCATTAGTAACTGATTCTACAGCAGCGGCTCAAAAACAAGCTCTTAAAAACATAGAGATGTTTCATTAATTTTTCCATTCAGCATTATTTCCTTCTTTCTATAGTCTTTGTTTTCTATTTTTTTTTTTAATTTATGTTCTTAATTTTTATTTAATTCTTTCATTCAACAAAACTAAACTAATTTCTATTTAGATGAAATAGAACTAATTTCTATTTAGATGAAATAGAAATTAAACTCAGAAAGGATTAGGAGAAAAACCCGAACAGATAAAACCATTAAAGAAATACAAATCATATATTTAATAAATCTATTATTTTTATTTATTTTCTTCAGAACTTAGTGTGCTTTTTAAATCTGAATATACATGTCTTCAATTCTGGAATAGTCTCAGTCATTTCCCTGTGACTAGTGACTCAGTTTCTCCTTCTGGAAGCTCTGTTAGATTATGTGGGGCATCTCATTCTATCTTCATCTTGGGTAATTTTTTCATAGTTTCTACCTTGTTTTTCTATGCTGCCTTTTGTGTGATTCCTGCAGATCTGTGTTCAGGTTCCCTATTTTCCCCCTCTGCTCTGTTGAATCCTTACCCAGTGTGTTAACCTGAACACACCAGTGAGTCCTTAACTACAATGCCTTTGTGTGTGTGTTTTTTTTATGGAGTTTTATTTGGCTGTCTATCAAATTTGTTCTTTTTTTCATAATACTCTATTCCTTCATTATGGCTCCCCATTTTTAAATTCTTTTATATCACACTAGAGGCCTGGTGCACAGATTCATGTACTGGTGGGGTCCCTTGGCCTGGCCTGGGGGGCTTGGGTTGAAACTGGCTCTCCAACATCCCCCAAGGGGTCCTGGATTACAAGAGGGCGCAGGCTAGGCCAAGGGACCTCACCAATTGGGGCTGGGGAGGGACCACGGGAGGGCTTCAGAGCATGTCTGACCTGTCTTGCCCAGTCCCAATCGGCCAGATCCCAGCAGCAAGCTAACTTACCAGTTGGAGCATCTGCCCCCTGGCGGTCAGTGCACTTCATAGTGACTGGTTGAACGGTTGAACAAAAGGTTGGACACTTCGCATATTAGGCTTTTATTATATAGGATTCCCTTGCTTATTTTAGTCCTATTTCATTTTCAGCTTTTTTAAATTTCCCATCCTCACCATGGTAATTCACTGGCTGGTGGCATCTGCCAGTTTTCTCTCTCAGTAATTAATTTTGTTGTGTGATTTGTATCTCTTTAACTATAAACTACTCAGAACTGTTCTTTAACAGTTGAAAAATGGGCTTCTCATGGCATCACATTGTGAAGGGAACCTTTATAGAGTAGTTTTTGCAGTTGTTTCTGTTGTTTGCCTAGATAATTGACATCACTAACTCCGCTGTCTGGAGAGTGCATAGTAAATTCAGATCCTGTACCTTCTCAAGGAGCAGGCCTGGGTGCTGGATGTTTGCATATAAGGCTTCAGACAGATGCGTGGCTTCTTCAGGGTGTCCTTGGGAGGTGGGAGGAAGTTTTCTAATTCTTTTTTGATAGAATAAGCAGCACTTAGAGACTTCAGGCTTTATGCAGGGAGCAACGTTCCCGCTCCCCTGCTTCCCAGAGGCCCAAGGTCATGTCAAGTAAGGGGTTGGGCATTTGAGAGCCAGCCCCAGATCCAAGGACTGTGTCCTGGCTGACCCTCCAGGCTCCCTGTGGCATCTGCTCCCACTTGCCCATAGGACTTTGATTTCCACACTGGTATCTGGACCCCAGGCATATCCTGTTCTTTCTTTAAAGCTAACTATGTATTACAGTATTTATCTTTGCTTACCCTGGCCTTGAGTGATTCAGTTTATCTTCTGGTTTTCAAACAGGTCATCTGAGATGTTGGGGAGAAGGACAAGTGACAGGGCTACTGACCCTTCTCCACGCTACACCCTCCCCTCCACCTGACCTTAAACGGGGGAGGGAGGAGCACTTTGGCTGCTCTGTAGCAGCAAGTGCTTCATCTTCTTGTGCCTGTATCTCCACCTGTAAAAAGGGAATAATAATAGTGCTGCCACACACCACCTTTTTGCAATTAAATGAGATAGTGTACATGAAGCACTCAGGTCAGTGCCTTGTTCAGAATACACAGGAAGTGATCCTTGTTAATTATTGAACTCCAAGTTATACTTATATTTTAATGTAATTTAATTTATCTAATATTTATTTTTTTAAATGGTTCAGAATGGGGGCTTTATCTAGATCAACCTAGACCAGCAGTTCTCAATCTGTGGGTCGCTGCCCCTTTGGCTGTAGAACTACCCTTTCACAGGGGTCACCTAAGACCATCCTGCACATCAGATATTTACATTATGATTCATACAGTAGCAACATTACAGTTATGAAGTAGCAATGAAAATAATTTTATGGTTGGGTCACAACATGAGGAACTGTATTTAAAGTGCCAGAAGGTTGAGAACCACTGGTCTAGACTATGTGCTTTCTAAAAGAACTTCTGGTTAGAAAATTCTTTGCTTCCATATCAAGTCTGCAGTAGGAAAGTTAGCTTTAGCCAAGCTTGGCTTACCCCTAGCAGGATAGGCATAAAGATCTCTATTGTTTACGCTCCTTTTCCTCCAGCCCCTGACATTCCTTCAACCCCACGTCCCATCCCTTAGCAATTCCATTCTTTCCTTAGTGATTCACAAGGGACTTGTTGTCACAGTTGGACAAGCAGCCTCCTGACTAGAGTCAGCCTTGCTTCATGATTTCTCAATGTTGTCACCTCTCCCTTGGTGTTTTTGCTGAAATCTCCTAACCATAAAGAAATTTTATTTAATGGTTCCTCTCTAACTCTTACACTATGGTAACCTCTTCTTCATTTCCCATGAAACTGGGGACCATGTTGTCTCAAGGAAAGGATGGGGTTAAGGGAAGGGCTTCGCTTCTCATGAGAGAAGGTGCTACGGGGAGGGGCATTTTCACTCCCACTTTGTTCAGCCTAGTTCTATGCAGATGAGCTGGTGACAGCTCTTCTTACTTGGGAGCAGGCTACATGATGAACCAATGAGATGACAAGTCAGGATTCTGCCATGAACAACCAGGGTCTATGGTCTCCTACCACATCCCAGGGTGCAGTGCAGAAGGTGGCAGGTCTGAGGTCTGGCACTGTTTATTACCAGTACTAGTATCTTCTGAAGGATCTGAGTGAACGTGCTTCCGAAGCAGCATAAATTCATATGCAAAGGTGACAGGATCTTGAATCCCTTCCCTTGATTTCTGGTTGAGATCCATTTTCCTTTCTAAGACCAAACATTTTCCCCATTTGTGTGGACTCAGTTTAATGAAATACACCCAGTGCCTCCCAGCAACGTTCTTCCAGGGATATTTTAAGCCCCCCTTCTCTTCCTCCCCCACCACACACACACAGCCACTCTGGGAAGCCTACAGGCAGGGGCTACATTCCCATGTGATGCTGATGAGCCCTGCTCTTGGACCAGCCGCTCAGCCACTTGGCCTCACATTGAGGCAGGGGCAGCATCGGGGTCCAATGTGGGGCCCCTCACCTCTCTTTGTCTAGGATCCTTGTCACCTGTCCAGCTGCATGCTGATAAATTAGGCTCTTAGGAGAGACATGGGACCTTGGGCCGTTTGAAAGCCCCAAGTAACTTCTGTTGGGAAAACCGCTTTCCCTGCACAATTATGAGGACATGAAGAAAGGGCCAGTAGAAATAAAACGCTACCCACTGGAGGATGTCCATAACAATTGGTGGCCACCAGGAAGGTGCAAGAGGAAGCCTGGGGTGGGATTCTGCGGGGCTCGGCTGCAGAAGTCGTCAGGATCTTAGCATCTTGGCTGGTTTCTCTCCAGGGAGTGGAGTCGAGACTAGGAGCAGAGGGCCCCTTTGTTTAGAAGTTTGTTTTGAACTTTATTTAGACTCCAGGAAGGAAGATTAACAACTCTCACCCAGAAACAGGAAAACATTTCTAGATGTTGGAAAACCATGTGGCAAAGCCTTCGGGCCACATTGCTCTGCCTTTGTCCAGGGGAAGGAGGAGAGGTTTCTGGGCCAGCAACGCCCATGGCGGTGGCTTCATCCTCACAGGCCGGGGCCTGGGCTGCCTTCACTGAGGCTCCCTTCTCCTCAAGAGCCCCGCCTTTCTCACTTGGAGATGGAGCCGCAAGTCCAGTGAAACCATCCACATTGGAGCTGTCAGTCTCACACTGTGGGCAATTCTGGTGCCAAGAGTGAGGCAGTGAGAGAGTTACTATATAGAATATGATCCTATTTAGGAATATATACAGGGTGGGCAAAGTAGGTTTGCAGTTGTTTGTATAGAAAATAATACAACAATTAATAAATAATACTACAAGAATAGACTCTTTTGTGCACTCACAACTGTAAAGCTACTTTTCCTACCCCTGTTTATATGTATATATAATGCATGTATTTAACACATACACATATATATGTATATACGTAAATTTTTTTGTACAGAAATGGGGTCCCAAATATGTTGTCTGGAATGCAGTCAGCGTTCTAGAATAATACTCCAGGTTGCCTGTGGTTGCCTTTGGAGAGGGGACTGAGCTTTGGTTAGAGGTGAAGTGGTTTGAAAGTCAGCTTGCATTTTTATTCAATATGTGGTTAGAACTCCTTCATGCATTATCACTACTGTAATGTCACAGCTTTAAACAGAGCACCTGCTTTCCTGGAGGATAGTACTTCCCTCTCCACCCTCCTCTTCATCCTCCATCATATAAACACGATCCCTGAAATTCCCCTCTGTACCCTCCACCTGCTCTCCCACTCCCCAAACCCTCCCGAATCTGCTGGACATTCTTGTCATGACCTCATGTCAGGATCTGTCTCTCTTCTCATGTCCTTTCCCACCCCCTTGGCCTCCTCATCCAGCTTGAGTCCGAGGTCACCCATTTCAGTGACTCTCTCACCAGCCCCCGATTCTCTCATTCTGTGTCCCCTGTCACACTTGCTTTGTCAGCTCTGAGCTCTCCCTGCTCCATTCCAGCCTCCTGGGGAAAGACACAGACTCCCGTGACTGGGCCCTGGCCAACTCCCAATGCCAGCCCAGCCTGCCCTTCACTGTGCCCAGCAATGTTCTTATTCCTTTTTAATTGGCTTCTTATCACACTGCCCTGTGTACCCTTCCCCACTTCTCCTTGTTTATAGTGTGGCCTTCTCCCGTGAACTGATGCAGATGCACAGCTCATTCCTCCATACTGTCGACACTTCCACGCATCACATTCTCCTGAGGCTCCATCTCAGAAGAACCTTGTTTCCAAGTCAGGCTGTCTGTGTACCCTCAATCCATCTCAGTTTTTCCTCTCTCTGGACTCTTCTACATCAGCATCCTTCTCTCTCTCTCTCTCTCTCTCTCTCTCTCTCTTAAAAAAATACATTTTTATTGATTTCAGAGATGAAGGGAGAGGGAGAGAAAGACAGAGATATCAATGATGAGAGAGAATCATTGATGGGCTGCCTCCTGCACGTCCTACTGGGGATCAAGCCTGCAACCTAGGCCCTAACTTGGAATTGAGCCATGACCTCCTGGCTCATAGGTCAATGCTTAACCACTGAGTCACGTCGGCTGGGCAGCATTTTTCTCTCTTGCATCCTTAGTCTATTCCACCCCACTTCATATGGGTGTGACACAGAGCTCCATCCTGGGCTTAGTCCGATTTAATAGATTTTTTCCCCCCAGTGACTGAGGAAACCAAAGGCATGCTTGGAGCCTGCCTCGGTTCCCACCTACCACGACTGGGCCACTCCTTCTCCCAGCGGCTGGAAGCTTTCGAGGTTGGCAGCTCTCAGCTGAGTCCTTCTCAGGGACTTGGCGAGAACTGCTGTCCCCACTTCATGCTCCCTTGTGGGCCATTCTGCCCTCAAGGACTGGCCATGACAGAGCTGTAACCAGTCCAGTGACTGGTTGTTATCTGTGCCCTGGGGCCGGGACAACTCTGAAGGGCCATGCCTACTCCTGAGCTCCTTGCAGGAACCAGCTGAGAACTCTGTTGGGTCTGCATTGCAGCCCACTCCTCCCTCTGCCCACTCCTGTTTCCTCACTCCCCACCTGAGTGGACCCTGTGAGCATGTCTCCATACGTTTCCTGCCGGCAAATCTTCGACTCAGAGTCTTCTTCTTGGGAACCCACCTGCTTCAGCAGGCTTTTTAGATTTGGGGAGAGATCTAGAACATGGATGGGAATGATCAATATTCAGGCTGATTTTATCTGCTTGGAATGTAGACCCAGTCTGAGAGAACAAAACTCCCTGGATCGGTATAAACTTTTGGATTATGTAGCTTTAAAGAAATTCAATTTTACAAATACAAGATGTGAGAGACTTTGGCAGACATTTTTTGAAAAAGAACTAAAGGATTCCTACTTTTTGAGTTCATTCATTCATTCATTCATTCACATAGGAGTGCCCATTCTGCACCAGGGGTGGGGCAGCAGGAACAGGAGGAGAAGGATGATAAACTAACACCCAGATTTAGGATTGTAATCTGTGAAGTAAATAAACAGGGGGAAGAAATAGGGAATAGAAGGGGTACCTCTCAGAATAGGTGATTTGAGAGGAAGACTGATGAGAGATCGGCACCATTATTAGTGGGACGGGTCAGAGGGAGGGAACTCAGAGGTCTGCAGGTCATGCACCCACCCCATGCTAACCCCCATGCTAACCCCCATGCAAACCCCCATGCTAATCCTCATGCTAACCCCCATGCTAACCCCCATGCTTATCCCCATGCTAATCCCCATGCTAATCCTCATGCTAACCCCCATGCTAACCCCCGTGCTAACCCCCATGCTAACCCCCATGCTAACCCCCATGCTCATCC
>NW_006292696.1:560852-565425 GCF_000327345.1 Myotis davidii | reverse complement strand
ATGCTAACCCCCATGCTAACCCTCATGCTAACCCCCAGGTAACCCCCATGCTAACCCCCATGCTAACCCCCAGGTAACCCCCATGCTAACCCCCATGCTAACCCCCAGGTAACCCCCATGCTAACCCCCATGCTAAGCCCCAGGTAACCCCCATGCTAACTGGAGGCCTCCAGACGTTGAGGCTGCAGGGAGTTGCTGATGGCCTCCATGCTCAGTGTGGTTCCAAGACAGCACACAGGCAACACCGGCAAGCTCACCTCAGAGCCTCTCACCACTAATCCTGGGCCCAGGTGAGGGTCTGTGTCTTACTGGTTCCTGGTGTATCTGTTTCTGTGGCTGCTGTAACACACTACACACTTCCTGGCTTGGAACAATGCAGATGCATTATTTTATAGTTCTGGATGTCAGGGTCTGAAGTGATTCTCACTGGGCCGAGGCCAAGGTATTGGCAGGGCTGTAGCCTTTTGGAAGTTCCAGGGGAGAATCGATTCCTTCCTTTTTCTGACTTTAGAGGCTTCCCACGTTCCTGGGCTCATGGCCCCTTTTTCCATCTAGAGCCAACATTGCAGTAACGTCTTCAGATCTCTTTCTCTGATTCTGCCCTCTTCTAGTTTTGTCATCACATCTTCTGACTCTAACCCTCCTGACTCCCATTTACAAGGACCCTAGTGATTATATCTGGGTAATCCCCCAAACCTCCCCTTCTCAAAGTTCTTAATTATATCAACAGTCCCCTTAGCCACGTAAAGTAACATGTTCATAGATTCTGAGGATTGGGGCATACTTGGGGAGGGGGTCATATTCTGCCTACCACGCCAGGTAACTCAGATCCATATCACAGGCTGAAAGCCCTGGCACCCCCTGTATTTAAGTGGCTTTTCTTTCCTACTTTCCTCAGGTGCTCATGCATTGCTGAAACCTCTTAAGTGCCTTGTTTTGCTTATTTGCTTGACTCCTGCACATATGTGGTCACGTGTCATTTTAAATAATTCTTGTTTTTGTTATTAGACAAATGCTGCTTGAGGAAGGAGCTGGGGGTTGGGGCGCTGTGTGTTTGTGTCTGGTTCATGTTCTCCTGGATGTCTCAAGTGGTGAAAGCTCCTGTATGTGCTGGCACAGGCTTGGATGTTCAAGAAAATCCATCTCTACCAATAACTGGCAAACTAGGCCTTAGAGAAGTCACCTGACTTCTCTCAGACGACCCTTTCATCACTTCCCACATGGCAGATTCAACCCCTATGTCATGGGTATGATGTGAGGATGTAGTGAGTTGAAGGGTTTCGTCAATAGGGAACTTCCTGTATAAGTTGTCATTTCATTATTTGTGGATGCTGAATTTTGAGGAGTGAAAGGGAACCGCTTAGATTCTTTTTACTGAGAAATGGACTGTACCTGAATGTACTGCCCCCCCTCCACCCCGCAACCCCCCACTATGGTTAAGGTTTTTAATTACCTTTGCATGCATCAGAATATTAAGAAAGATGTGATGGGCATATAGACCCCTGAAATCTACACCTGGGCCTGACTGGGACATTATTTGCCAAAATCTGTATGCATATTAGACTCACCTGAAATGGCTCTAAAAGAAAACCTCCAAGGATTCTGCCTCCAGAGATCCTGATTTGTTGGGACTGAACAAGATCGAGACATCTGAATTTTGATGAATCTCTCCAAGTGAATGAAATATGAGCTATCTCCTGACCCAGCAGGCTGTGATGTAAGCTTGGGGTCTATTAATAGAAGTACAGTAAGTGGAACAAAGGAGGGGATAGTGTTTCAGAGGTGTGAACCAATTACAGAGCTGTATTGGACGGCTGGATGGAGATCTGGGTACTCCACTTCCAGAGGGAGAGGGACTGGGACAGAATCTTCATAGGAGCAAGACCCAGATGGTGTGGGGACTCAAAGGAAGAGGGGAAAGCATTGAAGGGGAAATGGCTGGCTTGCCCAAGGTCACCCCATGAAGTGTATCAATGAAAACACCTAGAAAAGAAAAGAGATACAAGTCCTTTTGCTTTAAACAGCTTTATTAGATCACGAAGTCAAATGCTGCAACAATGAAAAGAGTTGAACATGAGATTTCATCTTTCTTTCTTAAGTAAACAGCTTGTAAAACTCATGTCTTTGAAACTGCTCGCCAGGTGAGGAGTGAGGACAGAAATGCAGTTAGGGTGGTCTAGACTGCATGCCTTCGCCCCAGGTAACCTAAAGGAATCTTTCTGATTATCTCTGAGGACAGGTGGATCTGGTTTTACTTGGATGCATTTCCTTGTAGGCTTTCTGTTTGGGACTGAGATTTGGTCTCTGTCACAGCTGACAGGCACATTCTATTTGCCTGGCTGCCCTGTTCCCTCAAAATCCTGTCAGCTCCAGGCCCATCTAGAAGATGAGTAGAGCAGTGATTGTGCATGTGTGCACGCACACACATATGCACACACACAAGGTTCGCACAAGTGAAAGACAGACACCTATAAAAACGTTTAAATGGAAATCTATATAATTTTATTAACCAATGGCCGCCCAATAAAAAATATAAAAAACTTTGAAAATCCTCACAACCATTTTGTGAAGTAGAACTTTTTTGTTATCTTCACTTAATTATTATTATTATTATTATTTTTGAAGGAGGAAGTATGTGGAAGAGCATACCAGTTGAAAATGGCAGAACCGGGATTTGAACTCTGGTCTTCCGGTCACAAATCTCTGCCCAAACGGACACCGAGAGGCAGAAGCACATCAGAGCGCTGGTAAGGTTTCTGTTACCCCGCTGGCCAATGGCTTGTCTGGCTGATATTTTTGTCCAGAGAAGACAGAAGACGAACCCAAAGACTGGGAGGTGCCAGGGTGGGGAAGGGTGTGTCCTTTCATGCAGTGCACGTAACTGTGCCGTCTGCTCGGGGTTAGATCGCCTGGGCAGAGAGGTGGCACCTTCCAGAAGAAAAGAGGCTTCCTCTGTTAGCACCCAGGTTCCCAGCTAGAGCGAGGGCCCTCAGAACAGGCTGCTGGTCAGACAGAGGCACTCGACCAGGGCAGGAGGGTGTACAGGTCATGTCTAGAAGGCCACTTTCACAGAAGACAGCGCAGCTGTATTCATGGCTTCGGCTCCAGAAGATGACCCTGCTATTTAAAGGTTGCCTCCTCCGGAACGGTAGCGGCCCAGGCAGTGCTCTCTGAGGGCCATCAGGAAACTGCAGGGGGTGTGGGGCCTTTGTTACTGGAATATGCTTTCTTCCATCTGTGATGCTGTGGACACTGTGCCTGACACTCTCTACTTGGTATCATCCTTCTGGGATGCCCGGTACTAGAGACCATCCCTCCAGTAAGGTCAAGAGTAATGGCTTGAAAGACAACCCAGGAGCCCTCCCATGAGCACCCCTGGCACACTGTGCCTACATGTGCACTCCTCCTCCTCCTACTAATACCTACTTCTCTTTGATCATATAGTTTTGTATTTATTATGACATCATCATGCAACGGTCTACTCTAGCTGGAAAACTTGCCATAACACAGAAGTACATAAAATATAAGGACATCGTGTCCCTTCCCCGTTCCCTATCCTCCATCCCTCCCTCACCGGCTACAGAAACTCTGGTCTGTGGTCTGCTCCGCTCTCTGTGGATCCCCTCCCCCAGCCCAAGGCCCGCAGCCCGATTGTGGAGTGAATAGATGGACCCCTATCATCAGGCTGATGTCCTCTTTCTACACACCCAAAGTCACCTACGTGGTGTGATTCTGTACATCAATGTGACCATGCTGTGTGCAGGTCTCTTCAGTTTTTGCTTTCTAATGTGTATTAAAGATCCTTCCTAGACTCCACATGTAGACCGGCTTCATTCTTTTTCATTGATGACTAAACACACCATCATTACTTGACCCTTTCCATATTGATGGTCATTTAAGTTCCTTCCATTTCTCAGCACTTCCTGCCGTGCAGCCTGCCCAGGCCTCTGGTTCCCCAGGCGAGAGGAAAGACAGCTGAGATGGACTCACTGGGTGGGTAGAAGGGCTCCTCCTTCCTACCCCACTCACTGGGTCAGATGCCTGAAAACCTGAATTTCCCAGAAAGATAAGCTGGGCTGAGAGAAATTCCTTTCCCTGGGAGTGGTGGGGAGAGTCAGTCCCGACTTGTATTTTGTACTTGATACACACACACACCCTGTCCTAGCCTCTCCCCACAGAACTTAATTTTAGAACATGAACTGATTAGTGTTGGCATGTTTTGTGGAAACATGTAGAACTGAGTCCTGAGGTCTGAGTTCTAATATAGGCTTTGCCACAAAATTACCTGAAAGTGTTGAATGAATCATTTCATATTTATGAGACTCAGTTTCTTTACCTTTAAAATGGGCTGGTATGACAGGAACAGTGATCTAATTCCTGACATTAAACCCTCTGATGGAAAATAATGGGTTGGGAATGAGAACAATGCTTAGAGGAGTGGACACTTTCACTGCAAATTTTCCAGGCTGAGGCTTTGGTTGCCTGCTCTTGACCCCAGGTTTGCTGTGGGAGCCACGAAACAGGAAACTGCCTTTTGGGAAAGAGCAGTCAGCTGTTCTGGGCGAGGTCAGAG
>NW_006292696.1:502349-560786 GCF_000327345.1 Myotis davidii | reverse complement strand
ACCTCCGCCCTGGAGCTGCAGGACCTGTTCCTCAGCTGACCCTGGGCAAGGGCACATTTCCCTCCTTCACAGAAGAAAGCCTGGGGAGCTTCTCACCCTCAGCCTGGTCACCTGCGCCTTCTCATGGCTGCCGGACCCCTTAGCCTTCCGGACCCACCACAGACCTGCATGGGTCTCCCTGACAGTGTCAGGCACTGACTAGAGCAGTGAGGGCCATGGCTGTCAGCTGAATGAGCTGGGCAAGTCACTCAGACTTAGGTGGGAGAAGATTAAAGGTGGACTTTTCACATGAGCATATAATAAAAGCTCAGTAAGCATTTATTATTATTACTAGAGGCCCAGTGCACAGATTTGTGCACTGGTGGGGGGCGTGCCCTGCAGGGATTGGCCTACTGTGGGAGCACTGCTCATCTCAGTCAGCCGAGCGGCTGTGGACCCGCCCTCTGAGTGGCTGCTGAATGAGGAAATTAGTCTGAGATGGTATTTCAGGGTAATGTCTTGGGTAAAGGCATGTTCTATGTTCTGGAGGGACCTGACGGAGAGCTTTGCACCCCAAAGCCACTCGGTGAATGTCCTTGATGTGTGATGCCAGGCTGGTGACACCATCAGGGATGTTCAGGGCAGCCGCGTTCCTCAGCCATCAGGGCAGCCTCCCCAGGGGGTCCACAGTCACGTCCCCTCTTGCCATCTGCCTATGCCAGCTCCCCGTGCTCTTTCTAGAACACACCTTAGAGGGCCTGCATCAGCTGGTGGGGTCAGGCCAGAGTCTGGGTTGTCTCAGGTATTTGATAGGTACAGAGACTTGGCCTCACCCTGGCCTGCTAAGCAGCTGCTCCCACTGCTCATCCCAGTCAGTCGAGTGGCGCTCCCACTGTGGGAGGCAGTGACCACCAGGGGCAGCTCCTACATTGAGTGTCTGCCTCCTGGTGGTCAGTGTGCATCATAGGGACTGGTTGACTGATCGTTCTGGTCATTCTGTCTTTCAGTTGCTGGGCTTTTATATATATAGATTATTTTATTATTAATGCTTGAGGAAAAATAGACAAATGATGAATGAATGAGAAGATGCAACATCATTCCGCATTCATTCACATGGAATGACTTTCCCCTAAACTTGTCTCCAATGCAATCATAGCACATTTGCGAATGGGTTTTCCTCAATCTGGGATGTTCTTCCCACCTCCTGTCAAAATTCCTTGCTTCAAAGCCCCCAGTCACATGCCACCTCCTCCATGAAGATCTCTTTGCTTTTCCCTTTGGGACATGCTAACTTTCTGCTCATGTCACCAGTATTATCTCTGAATACTAATGATTCCCAGGTTCATGTTTCCAGTAGAGGGTGAATAGGTGACATGGTGTGCTTATCGCTTATGTGGTCTGTAATGGTTTCCTAGGGCTGCCCTTACAAACTACCACAAACTCGGTGGCTTAAGAGAGCAGACATTTATTGTGTCATGATTCCGGAGGCTAGAAGTCCAAAATCAAGGTGTGTCTGCATGGCTGTGCTCCCTATGACACCTAGGGAGAAGCCTTCCTTCCCTCTTCCTGGTTTCTGGTGGTTTCCTGGCAGTCCTTGGCTCGCAGCCATATCGCTCTAATATCCCTCCCTTCATGGTCAGCTGGGCTTCTCCTGTGTGTCTCTATCTCTTCACAGGGTGTTTGTTTGTTTATTAAGGACACAAGTCGTATTGGATTAGGGGCCTACCCTACTCCAGTATGAATTCATTTTAATTTAAATAATTACATCTACAACAATCCTATTTCCAAAAAAAGTCACATTCTAAGGTACTGGGTGTTATGTCTTCAATATATTATTTGGGGGGGGGGGCACAGTTTCACCCACCACACGGTCTTTTAGTATTTCTCTTGAACTACAGCACTTAAGAGCATATCTTATTATCTGAACTAGATGGTAAAATTTCCTAAGGAAAACCATTCAATTTTACTTCTGAAGGGGCAAACAGGCTGCGCTTGGGCTGGATTTGGTTCGCAGACATGTTTGTCTGCCCTGAAGTATTGGCCCAACACAGTGCTTGGGAAGAGATTCTGAATTAGTCTGAAAGTCTGGATGTCTGGTTCCCATGGCAAACCAGAATGTCTAGCCACACACCAGGGAGCATTGCGCCATGTCCCTCACTGCCTGAAGCCTCGCAGGAGCTTCTCCTCAGACTGGGCAGTGCCCTCCTGGCACCACAGGTACTATATATTCTACTGGTTCTGTGTCTCTGGGGAACCTTGACTAATATACTTTTCATTGAAAAACATGTCAAACACCTAAGCCCCTCTTACCACTTCCACTAACTTCACTCTTGTTCGAGCCATCATCGTCTCTCCCCCGGATGTTACAATTGCTGCATACCCGGCATGCCAGCTGAGCCTGTTTTCCAAGGAGCAGCCAGGGTGACCCTTTAAAGCACTAAGTCCATCAGAGGACTCCTCTATTTAGTGTCCTCCGTTGGCTCCCATCTCACCCAGAGTAAAAGCTAAAGTCCTTAGATGGCCTTCTAGGTCCTACACATTCCGACCTCCTGCTGCTTTCTCTGGCCTCATCCCTGTGCCCTGCCCTGCCTCACTGGACTCCAGTCACACGTGCTTTCCCTTTAACATGCCACCCAGGGTCCAGCCTCAGCACCTTTGTGCTTGCTACTCTCTCTGTCTGGAAAACTCTTTGTTCTGGTTGATTCATCTGAGCTACCCAGAGCAGAATAGCACTAGTTTCTTGTATCTCAAGAGAAGCAATGACTTTATCCAAAATGGAGCGTTCATTTCAGATTTGCCAAAATGTGTGTCTCAGTCCACTGCTTCAGGGTGTCTGTCATCTATGACAGATGGCCTTCCCTTGGCTGATCTGAACCATTTGCCATCTCTGATCTCTGTCACTGTGCCTGTATGAGAATGGTGTGCAGGCAAGTCAAGGAGAAGGACAAGTCTGAGCATTTGCTGCCATGTGCAAGAGAGACCATGGTTTCTCCTCACTGTCTGATTCTCACATACCTCCCCACACTTCTAGTGGCTGCTTCCTAAAGAAGCCCTTGCCCTTTTATCTTGGGCCCAAGAAAACATCCTAATTCACACTAAAACACCATTCCTTGGTGAGGGTAGCGGCGTGGGGCACATTCCCGGAAGTGGATGCTTTAAACATCCTGCATGTGGTGCTGTGATCAGAGAGAGCCTGTGTTCCCTGTCCCTGCCCCCCTGCCCCGCCCTCCCCCACCTGCCCATAATCCTTCCTCAGTGGAGTCATGAAAAGAGCCCATAATCAGAAGAGTGAAGCCCTGGGCTGTGGAAGCAAGGAGACCTGGCTCAAGTCCTGAATCTGACACCATACATGGCAGGGCCTTAGGCAAGTTGCACACCCCTCTCCATTAGTTTCTCACTCACGAATAGAGGTGATAATGCCTACATTATGGGATTTAAGTGCAGTGATGTATAATGAGCGCCTGGTCTGCAGTAAACTGGGAGTCAAGATGAGTCAGGTTTGAAACGGAAGCCAGACTTCAGAGACACGGTCGACACGCCGTCACCTGTGGTTGAGCTGGTGTGTGCGGTGGACTCTCCCGACCACTCCAGTGAGACAGACCCCTGGGCCATCCTCCCATTGTCGCCCCAGCGCTCCTTCCAGAATTTAACGTGACCAGGCCACCTCCCTGCTTAAAATGCTTGCGAGAGGAACCTCAAGTCCATCCTCCAAGTAGCCCGCAAGGCTGGCTGTCAGGACCCGCTTTCTCTCAGCCCACACCTCCTCACTCTTGGACCACTCACCACTGACCTTTGCTCTTGGCATTAAAGAAACATTAAGTAATGAGTGGTCCTTGAGCGTGGTTGTTTGATCACCTGTGCCTATGTCTAACCTTGTTGGCATCCAGCCATATTTCCTCCATCCCCTTCAGGAGCTGTCACCAGAGGTTTTCTGAGATTCAGCCACACTGTGTCAATTGCATTCCCCTACTCTGCTGACTATCCAAAATGGAAAAGAGGTTGGTCCGTGTGACCAGTATTTTTGTGCACACTGTAGCCTTAACATACCTTGTCCTCCACCCTCTCACCTGTAAGACGCTGGGCTACATCTGGCGATTTCCTAGATTCCTTCTCACCAGGACCTTGGGAGCCGGGCTGGGGCGTTGCACCTTCACCAGCAGGCAGTTGGCTCACTGATGCTGCTGGGGTTGAGGTGAGATGCTGCACCCGCAGCCCCTGCTTCAGCTTCATGCAGATACCACGGAGGTGATTGCAGAGAGAGGCTGGGTGGGGAATCCCTTTCCCCGTGGCAGGCCAGTCTGTGAGGCCAAGTCAGTCAGAGAGGGAGCAAGAACAGCAGCCTGGTTCCTGGGATGCTCTCTGCCCTCCTCCTCCGCCCTGGCTACCCCCACAAGAACCAAACTGTGTATCTGAGTCTTAGAATGCCAGGAATGTGCCACAGCCTGATAGGCATGAAGCAGTCTGCAGAGAGGCAGGGAGGAGCTCTGCTTCCAGGCAGAGGCCTGGCAGTGCAAGGACTGCGGGGCCTGAGGGCTGGGCAGCTCCTCCCATCCTCCCCGGGCCTCCTGCTGCAGCCGGGATTTCAAAGGCTGCATTGTGCATTGAGCCGGGGCCTTGGTCCCTCGTGTGCCAGGGAGTAGGCGGGAGGAGGAACACCGTGGGGAGGCTGTGCCCTGGCAGTGCTCTTCTGGCTGGTGTTCCCAGGGTCCTCGGCCCGTGGAGGATGGTGAACACATGGGTGGCTGCTTCTGCATCCCCAGGGAGCGGAGTCTGTCCTGGGGCCCAGGTGAGTTTCCTGGGGGACCTGGGCCTGTGTCTTGGCTGAGGTGGTTGGTTCAGTGAAAGCTCAGGGGTCTGCTGGGGTGGGGAAGTTGCTCTTCCAAAGTCGGGGAGATGGTTGTGCTTTCTGGCTCCCTCCTCCCTCCGTCAGTGTTTGTCACTCTGGCTTTGTAAAAGGGCATACAGCTCGGGAAACATCTACTTTTCCTGAAGAGAGAGGCTGGGAGCTGGCTCTGTGAGGAGCAGTATTGCTCTTGGCTGCCACTCCCAGGGTGTGACTAAGCCCTTCCTTCCTTTCTTCCCAAGATTCCCTAGGTCAGGAAGAAAGCTCCGGCTGCAAGTTCCTCTGGGGTCCATGGGTGGTCATAAACTTGGCCTGCGTCCCTCAAACCCTATTTTCGTCAGGGTTGCTATTACTAAGAAAAACAGGCGTTTCCTGCCTCCTACCTGTTGCAGGGTGATATACTTTTTTGGTATGTCAAGTTGAAGCCACGGAGAATTATTGCTCTAAGCGAGTGTCAAGCCATTGAGACTTGTCATTGTCTGACCAACATCCCGGGTCTGCCCGGGACAGAGGGCTCCCGCAAGGCTCTAGTCAAGGCTAAAATTGGGACAGTCCCAGGCACACCGACATGGTTGGTCACCCTAATGCAAGTTCCTTGCTTGTCTTCAGAGCAGGACCAAGGTGAGGCCCCGTGGTCTTGCGAATGGCATTTATCGGGATGAGTGGCAGCTTTGGGGTGGGGGTGATTGGATTGGGGGAGAGCTAAGGAGGAGATAGAAGAACATCACACAAGGAACCATTCCTAACCCTAGCTGGCATATCATCTCTTCCTGGAGCACTACCATGGTTCCTTGGAGCAGGAGCCCAGGAGAACCCCTAGACAAAGCTTTCTACTCTCTGACAGATGACTCCCCCGGGGGTCCCGTTACTTGGGCTGGCCAATGCCAAAGTGAATGGGAAGTAGCCATATTCTGGAGCCTGAGCACCTTGGCATCTCCAGCAGGGAGAGGCTCCCAGACTAAGGCCACCCAGATCTATAAATTATAAGTAAACAAACCTCTAAACAATGCCACTGAGGCAGGCATCATCACTGTTAATCACCTGGCCTTTGAGGCCAGAATGCCTGGGTTTCATCTCTGTTCCTTGACTTGTGTTGAGCAATGTACTTAACCTCTCTGTGTTTCAATTTCCTCGTGTAGATTTTATGATATGACTGTCTTCCTCATATGAGGATTAAGACTACATGTGAAACAACCTGGCACACAGTTGATTAAGCACAATAAATGTCAGCCACATCAATTACATGTCCATGGCCCCGGCACATCACACTCTCCCTCTAGGCCTCTGTTTGCTCATCTGTAAAATGAGGGGGTTGTGAACTCGCTCTGGGCGGTGTCTCGGGACCTCTGCTCCTGCTCCCTGACCTCAGCTTCTGATGTAGCAACTCTACTTCTGTTTGCTGTCCTGTCCTTCAGCCCAGGATTTCATGTAAGAGAATTCTACAGGTCAAACCCACCAACGAACCACTATTGAGAAAAACAACCTCAAACTTCTTCAACACTCTCATTCAGTTATTTTATTGGTTTACCTGACTTTGCTATTAACAATTGGTTGGCATTCTAGATTCACTTTTTCACCAAGAGTCAG
Organism: Myotis davidii; assembly: GCF_000327345.1. Classification (NCBI taxonomy): domain Eukaryota; kingdom Metazoa; phylum Chordata; class Mammalia; order Chiroptera; family Vespertilionidae; genus Myotis; species Myotis davidii. The sequence continues at coordinate 554,377 of NW_006292696.1, read as the reverse complement.
CTTGTTATTTATTCCTATTGAGGCTTTTCATGACACCCTCCCATATTGTTCTCCATACTTCTCAGGGCCCTTTCTTAGGGTGTTGATAGAAGTGCTGTAGGTCTGAGGCCAGTTGACATAAACATCCCCTTCTAGGTGCCCCTATTTATCCTAGAAAAATGGAACAAAATATGAGACACATCCTGGAGCAACTTAATACAGTGGGGTCTTGACTTGTGAGTTTAATTCGTTCCGTGACGGAGCTCGTAACTCAAATTACTCGTATGTCAAATCACTGTGCTGTTCGCTGCGCCAACTAGCGGTGGGGTATCTGAAGCTGGCTCGTAACCCAAATTTTAGCTTGCAACTCAACTCAAAGCAAAAAATCAGCCGAGAGATGGCTCGTATCTCGAAAAACTCGTTAGTCGGGACACTTGTCAGTCAAGGCCCCACTGTAATTGTGTGACTTTGGGCAAGTCTCTTATATTCTTTGAACCTGTCAAATGATTGTATACAACAGGAGGCTTTGGGTAGAAATAAAAGATAAATATTTATTCAAGGGTCTTGAGATTTGCAAACTGAAAACACAACCAAGCAATACCCAGAGTGGTGTGCAGAAGCAAGAAAAACCAAGGATTCTTACAGTGAGGAGTACATTCTTGAGAAGAATCAGTCCTACATTCTTAGACTCTATATGGGTCCAAGATGCTAATCCTCTAGAGGACTGGTGGTCTGGATAATGGATCTCAGGTAGTATGAACACTGTTTCCTTGCCCTTTAAGGGGTAATCAGAGGGCTATCTGGAGGTTTGATGGATATCATGTACTGACCCAAGACTGGAAAGTTCAAAGGTGTAGGTTCCCAGGCTCATTAAAACAAGAATAGAACTGTTTCCTCATACCTCAACCTACTTGCTTTTAGTTATTTTGCAACTTGACTCTAGTGACTTCATTTTATTTCTGCTTTCTATTCGTCAAACCTTAGTTTTCCTGTCTGTAAACTGGATCTAATGGTAGTATCTAGTTCATGGAGCATTTGTGAGGGTTAAATCAGATCATTCATCTCATGGATTTAGCACAGGGTCTGGCTTCTGAAAACCCCTCAGTAATTGTGGGCTGTTTTATTGTTAGCAAGTAGGGACCACTCCAGCGTTCCTTCTTCCTAATTCCTGACTCCACAGGACTAGGAGTCTGTGCTCAGAATTCTTTGGCTGCTCCTGCCATTGTGTCTGTGTAAGTGGGAGTAAACAGTGAGGATCAACAGTCCTCAGGGGTAAGGGAGGCAGCAAAGAAGAAGGTTCTTGATAGAACTGAGCCCTGGCTGGCTGCCCAGTTGGCTTGCTGCAGTGTGACACAATGACTGATGTTGGTTCTGACAACCCCAGCCATGCTGCGTTCTCACACGTGCACGCTGCCCGCAGCATTAGTTCCCTGTGATGTCTCTCATTTGCTCACATAAATCTCCTGACTGCAGGTGGTGAGAGGGTGAGTTACTGGTCAATTGCCATCATCGCTTGACTTCCGGGACCCTTAAATGTTCTTGTCATTATTTAATAAACTACAGTTGCTCACGTAGGTGTACAGAGCAAGCCACATCGAAGTTTGTCTGTTTAAAAGCTCCCAGCACTTTCTCCTTATTTTCAACACATTCTTGAAGAAATTTGGCAGATTTATACCCTTAAACAGTTGCTGTGGGAGAGATATATTTGCCTACATTGATCCTGTTTGTAACTTCCCTTTCAACCTTTTTGGTAAATACTAATCATCAGTGTAATAATAGGAGATGGAAGGAGAATGCCAGGGTAAGATAGGAGAAATGGGAGTGGATTCTCATTTCCAGCAAGTTTCTGTGAGTTAGATGTTTCCCGGATTAGAGACTTTAAACCTCAGATTTCTGAGGTCAGGTTCATGTAGTGGAAACAGCAAGGTCTGCACCCAGTGATCTGTGTGGCGCCCGACTCTGCGACAGTTCTCTGTCATTCAGAGACTATATGGTTGGCAAATGAGCACATGAAAAAAGTGCTCAGCATCATTAGTTATTAGGGAAATGCAAACTGAAATAATGAGATAAAATTGCGCATCTATAGAATGGCTAAAATGAAAACGAGCAACACAGTCAAGTACTGGTGAGGATGTGGAGCAACTGGAGCTCTCACACATTGCCAAGGGGAAGCAAAATGCTACAGCCACTTTGGGGAGTAGTTTGATAGTGTTTAAATAAATCTCAGAGTTTTCTGAACTAAGTGTTAGTAACTTTATCTAGCCAGTATTAATAATAAAGACACTAGCTTCCAGAAAGTAATTTATTGATTCATAAATGAAAAGTCCGGAGGTTATTTTATCAGGTATGGCTTCATCAAGATGTCCAGAAATGTTATCAGGAAGTTCTCTTTCCTCAGCTCTATTTGTACGAGGTTGGTCTCATACTCAGGCAGGCTTCTTCCCTGTGGTGGGACCTACAGCTCCACGCTGTCACATTCGCAGCTTCAAGTTCAGTGGAAAGAAATCCTCTCTTCCCTAAGAGTGCTGGGAGGGTTGTACGACCAATTTCCATGGGCTTAACTTTGGCTGCATGGCTACGGCAGAGCATACTCAGTTCACTTATGCTGAGTCCTGTGCACGTTTGGAGATAGGGATGAAGGGAGGCAGGCTCATCTGAGACACAGAGACTGGGTTCTCCTAGGTCACATGGCTAAACCAATGAAGAAGCCAGGCTTTGAGTCCAGGACTGTCTGATTGCAGAGTCTTTGTTCCCAGACACTGCCTCACCTGCCTCTAGTGTTGGAAGACAATACATAATATTTGGAAAGTAGGCAGAAGCATAGGAAAGATAATTTAAAATAACTCAGCAATAGCCACCATGGACCTTTTGGGTTATTTCCTTTCAGTCATTAAAGTACCATATACTTTCCCTAAAGTACTTTATTCTACATAATAGTTTCTTGTTGCCTTCAATAGTGTCCGGTTCTTTCACAAGGCCCAGCTCAGATCTTGAAATTCCTTCATGTTGAATTTTATGTAATTCCATATATGAAAAAGCTTTATAACTATAAATCCTGTGCAACTATTAACTGCTCCTCCTATTATAAAACTCACTTTCATGTCCCAGATTCCTTATTGTTTCTCAAGGAGCTGGCCTCTGGCTCACGCGTCCCAAAGCATCCGGTGAGCTGGCTGCCTCTATGCACACTGGTGGTCCATGAGGTCCGCAAGGTTGGCAACTGCTGCTCTAGGGGACATTGGAAATCCCCAACATCTAATTAAAAACACACATCACAGTCTATCCCTAGATATTCTGAGGTAGGGAAGGTAGAGAAGGGTGACAGGAATATTTTAAAATTTGTCCTTTTATTAAAATTTACCATTTATACAAAACTGTGCATAAAGTTAGATGTGTACAGCTTATTGAATTTCCACAAGGTGAATATATCCATCTGTGCTGCTTTCTGTGGCAGTAACTCATTTATTCCCATTGCTGCATGGTATTTAATTGTACATGCTACCATTCACTTATCCATTCTAGTGCAAATGGACATCTGTATTGTTGCCAGGGTTTGGTTCTTATTGATACTGCTGCTGTGAATATTTTAGTAGGTGTATTTTGGTGAACATATGTGTGTAGTATTTTGAGTATATATCTACTCAAAATTGGAATTGCTGAATCTTATGCATGTGTATAAATGGATATGCTCAGCTTGAACTGAAACTCTCAGTTTTTCAAAATGAAAATTTTCAAAACTTATTCTTACTCACTTGCCATAAATGTGGTTCTAGTTTATGAGTATCCTTACAAACACTTGGCTTTATCTGTCTTTTTCATTTTAGCTGGCCTATGTAAAGGTGCTTCATTGTGATTTTAGTTTTCATTTCCCCGATGAGCTTGAAAAGGTTTTTATAAATGTATTGGCCATTTGGATATTGTTTTTGATAAAATGCCTATCCAAGCTTGTTGCCCATTTTTCTAGAAGGTTGCCTACCTAATAAAGATGTATTAGCATTCTTTGTATATTCTGGATTCTAGCTCTTTCATGAATATACATATTGCCTATATTTTCTTCTACTCTGTCACTTATCTATTACTCTCTTAATTGCATCTCTTGATTAACAGAAGTTTCTAATTTAAGTGTATTCCAATTTATTCATTATTTCTTTTTTAAAAATATATTTTTATCGATTTCAGAGAGGAAGGGAGAGGGAGAGAGAGATGGAAACATCAATGATGAGAGAGAATCATTGATTGACTGCCTCCTGCATGCCCCACACTGGGGATGGAGCTCACAACCTGGGCCTGTACCCTGACTGGGAATCGAACCATGACCTCCTAGTTCATGAGTCGATGCTCAACCACTGAGCCATGCTGGCCAGGCTATCCATTATTTCTTTTGTGAGTAGTGCTTTTCCATCCTATTTAGAAAATCAAAGGCCACTCCAATGCAGATATTCTTCTACTCCTTCTGTCCCATAATAATAGTAGCAGTTGATGAATGTAACTTGTCCCATAATAATAGTAGCAAAAGTAAATAAATATAGAACGCAACAGTTATTATAAAAAAAAACTAGATTAAATTAAACAATAAATTAAAAATAGTACTCCTAATTTTTATTTTGAGTGTTCTGATAGTTTCTGGATTTTTCAATAATTTTGTTACTGCATTTTAAACTTGTAGGCAGGATCCATTGGCTGCGAAGCTTTGCTTTCCCTATATGCGTGAGCTTAAAATGATTGGAGCCATCGTTCTTCATTGCTTCCAGCATAATTTGTTGAAGTGACAGAAATGTATTATCCAGTATTTCGGGAAAAATATTATCAAAGGCCAATATAGTGCCTCTTCTGCAAAGAGGAATATGTCTAAGTTTTTCAAGTTTTTCTCCATAATCTTTGCATTTACGTCCACAGTTTCGTTTTTTCAAAGAATCAACATTAGCATAAGATTCTCCTTGACAATTATTTTTGGAAGCACATTTCCAAATTCTTGATATGGTCATTCTGTTGCACTTAAATTGTTTTGCAGCTAACGCAATTGCACCTTTCTGCAACTTTTCCTTTTTCTTTTGATGCATCAAGAACTGGACAATCGCAACTCAATCTTTGCTTGAAAACTCTCTTTTTTTCATCTCACTTTTACAATGGGTTGATATTCAACTGAAGTAAAACAATTGATTTCAATCAGTGGATGAAATTAGAAAAATAGTTATAATTCGTAATAATTAGATTAACCTAAAAATGGAAAGATGTGTCAAAACAAATGACAGATGTCATGAAACATGGATTTTGATTGGAGGCTTCGCAATTTTGCGCTACAACATAACTCACAGCTGCACTCGCCAATAATTCCCGTTTAAATATTCACTTGCTACTATTCTTATGGGACAGAGGGAGTATATTTTTCTACAAGTTTTCTGTACAGGTATCTTTTACAAAACAAGTGTGTTGTGTGAAATTCTGCGATTTTCTTCTCCAAATCTCACACATCTTTAAGAGCTGGGCACTCACCCTCCACCCCTGCACCCAACCAGGGCCACCATCCTGGCCTTCCTTCTTCAAGGTGGACTCATCCGTGGGTCCTCACTGTCCTATAGCAGGGATATACTCTCAGGGCGTGCTGAGGCTGAGGGTAAATGAGTGAGCTGTCCGTGTGGGGGATGTGTGGCCGGAGAACAAATGCCCTGTCAAGCGGCAGCGACCACAGCCTCGGCTGACTGTTGCCACTGAGAGTGGGGGCCTTGGGCTGTAGATCTTCCAGTTCTCAAAGCAAAGCCAAGCATCCGAGTTATGCGAAATATCCCAATTTCTAAATGATGCCAAGCAATTCAAACTTCAAAATTCACTGTGTGGGGAAAAAAATAGAAAAAGAAGAAATATTTGTGGGTTTTCTGTGGCCTGTGACTTCTGGTCTACCAGTCTCCAAACTTTGTCCTAGAGTAGTGAAGCGGGCCGCCACTCCGAGTGTGACCCCGGGACCAGCAGGAGCATCACCTGGGACCGTGGGAGGAATGCAGATCCTCAGGCTTTCAACTCCGGAAGCAGCATCTGCCTTTTATCAATATCCCCAGGTGATTCACATGCACATGAAAGTTTGAGGACCTCCGATGTAGACATGTGGTTCTTAACACTGACTCACATTAGAAGCATTTGGGGAACTTAAAAAAATACCTGTGGCTGAGCTAACTGCAGACCACAGAAATCAGCATTTATGGAGATGAGGGTAGGCACTGGTTATTTTAAAAAATCAAACTGGCTGCGTCACATAGGCAGCCAGTGTCGAGAAGCACTGATTTAGGTCAGTCCCTCATCTATGGCAGGAAACGCGAAATCTCAAAAAACAGACACATGGAATGTCTTGCCCAAGGCCACCTAACTGATATATGGGAGGATCTGATGGTGCCCAACCTCGTGTCTCATGATTCCCAAGCCAGTGTCCTTTTGCTACAGTTACTTTTGGCTCCTGGGGGCAGAACTATGAAATGATCCTGTTCAACTAGAGCTCATTATCGCCAGCTTTCCAGCTAAGCTGCTTAGCTTTTGGCGCTGAACCCTACCGAGATTTACCGGATGAAGGGCTGTGAGCTGATGGGCCCCTCCTTCTGCCAGTTTAAGCCAAAATCCATGTCATTCTCCCTGTTCACCACCAAAAGAGGATGGACTGTTTTCTATACGAAGAAATGGAAGTCCTCCACTTGGATCTCAAAACCTGCTGTACAGGCACAGGAGGAGGCACAGACTCCATGCAGCAAGATGAGGATTTGGGTTCAGTGTAAACCAGCTGTGACCGGATGGAGCATGGTTGCCCTGTCATTTATCATGCTTGGGCTGCATCACCAGCAGCAAAGGTGAACACCTGGTAGCCTGCTTGACTTTGACCCACCACCATTGTGCAAGTGAAGAAATGAGGGGCGAGGGGGGATTAAATGAGTGACTCGAACAGTGATTGCCAAGATTGCTAACCCCTCTTTTCAGGGCCAGGTAATATATGATTCGGACCCCATGCTATAGTCCTTGAGCAATGTCATGGTCAAAAGAACAGAGTAACCAAAAGTAATGTGTTAAGGACTTGAGTTCTCTTGTATTTGGGGGATGCCATAAAGGAGACCCACTTTCCATAGCCATACTTGTGAAATTCCCCTCTAGTCTTTTTCTTTTTACATATACAGGATTTCCGCAAAAATGTACACACACTTTAACAGCTGATAACTCAATTGATGTTTCTTTCTTTTCAAATTTAACCCATTGGAATTAATAATTATTCAAAATGTATATACATTTTTTTTGGCACACCCTGCATATATCTACTGCCTCATGCTTTTTAGCTATACTCTCTTCTCTTTTCAACTCTCTGCCATCAAAATAGCCTTCTCCCTAACCCTGGCCTGTGTCACAATCTTCTTTTTTATCCTTTTCACTCCAATTCTATAGCTGCAAGGACAGAAACATTTGCAGAGCTGGGGACGAGCTGCCCATACAGGACTCTATTTAGTGGGCAGACAGAAGGACAGTCTGGGGACATTCATATGTTTCAGGATTATTACAGCCATGCCCCAGCCATCTCCCCAACAATGCCACTCTCCCTTGTTCTGCTCCAGCACTTCTGTTGTCCTTAAACAACGCTGTAGTCAGATCTATGATGATCTTGTTGACCCAATGTATATTCCGCACTTTCAGTGCATCATGCCAAGGGACTCAGTCTGGCCGGTGGGTGGAAATCTGTTTCTATTTTAATAAAATGGGGAAATTGTGACTGTTGCATGATTGAGATGACATGTGTGATAGTTTTTTTGGATCATAGTTGATCATAAATAATTATAAGGCAATGGTAATAGAAGTCTTCCATGCCACCAGCCCTGGAGAAAAAGCTCTCAGTCCTTGTTTATACCTTGCTTACACTTTCACAACGATCTTTCATTTGATCTCTTCCAGGTAAAGAAACTCTTTCCAAGGATCCAGCCATATCGAGTGAGTTTAGATCCTCACCTGAAGATAAGGAAAGATGTTTCCTGTTACAGAACATGACTCCAGGTATCTAAACCCCAAACACAAACCCTATTAAAAACAAAACAAAACATTTTCCATGTCGAATACTGCAGCAACCTCCTGGCCACTCCCATCTGCAGGCTCCCTTCCCCTTATCCTTATTAGAACCACCACAAAATGCATCCTGTAGGCATGACCTTGACTATGACATTGCCTTGCTCACCAGTCTTCCAATGCTCTCCATTGTCAAGATGAAGTTAAACCTCCTCAGACTGATACTCAAAGCTCTTCACAATCTGGCATGTATTAGGAGCTCCATTCATACTTCTTGTACTAACAAAAGTTAATTTGGTTAAATTTTAAAATCAGGGGTAATTTTTCCTAAATAATTATGTATTCTACATGGTATCTAAAAGAATTACTTGTACATAGCTGGTGCTCAGAAAATGTCTGGTAAATAAATACAGCAATAGTTGAACAAATATGTGGTGGTCATATTTGTATTCTATATACTACCTGACACCACCTTCTACATTGTAAGTTCTCAGTAAATATTTGTTAACATAATGAATAAGTGAATAAAGGGTTAAATGTGTGAGGTGATTGATCAGAAGGGCATCTGTATGAATTGTTCAGAAGCAGAAAAAGATTTTGAAATTAACGTGAGAAAAATCTTATTCTCAACGCATGCCTCTCACAAGGGTCCCCTTAAGAGACCTCAGGGAAGCTGGCAAAGGGAGAGTTGCCATCAGAGAGATACTTCTGGGCTGACCCTTGTACCCGAGACTCTGTAGAAGACTCAGTTTCTGTCGTGTAGTAAAAGGGGCCATTTTGAGGGCAAACCTTGTGCCAAGCGTGTGCTAAGTGATCCTCGTATGTTCTGCCCATCCTGCCTCACTCACCTCGGGGAGGTGGCGCCACACTCCCCATTCTGAAGGTGGCAAACGGAGTCTCAGAGAGGGAGGTGACTTCCCCACTGCCACAGCTAATAGGTTATGAAAAAGGCATTCAAACCCGGTCCTTTTTCACAATCATGTGCTCCACGGCCCCTCCAGTCATGTATTTCTCTCCAGCAGACAACAGGTTTGTGGAAAAGGATTACAGTATGAATGTTCTTTCTGAAGGACATCAATCATGTAAATCGATATTGTATAAGTGTCTTACCAGGTTTGTTCTTTTCCTAATTCCAAATTCTGTCAAACTGCTTGGTTGGCAATAAGTAAAACCTTACCCTTCACTTCCTTCTTTTGTGTCAATCTGCTCATCTGCCTGTCAGCTGGGGCCATGCCCGCCAAAAGATGCATCCCCATCTGCTGTTTCATGAACACAATGGAGTCAGCATTTTGCTTTATCTGTGCCCAAAGGCCCAGGCCAATGAACAAGGGGCATGTGTAGGTGAAACTTAGTCAACCGAGGCTGAACTTGTTCCTTTTCCAGTGTTTTCTGCCAGGGCACTGCTTCTAGGAAGGTCACGGGAGAGAAGGGGGACTCGGCTCCCGCTGCCAACCTCTCCTTTATAAGGAAGAGTTGCAGACAGAATCAATCAGATACATGATTATGATTAAAAGACCAGACAGAAATATGACAAAATGCACTTCGCCGTAAACTAGAGTGGACTTGACTTCTCCCTGGTCTGGTGACGCAGAGGGCACTGCAGGATCCCGCAGTGGGCCCAGAGGCTCCGCTCCGAATATTAGCTCTCACTGGCTGAGATCTCAAAAGCAGTTTGCTTATCTACATCCTGGTCTTTTGAGTGTCATATCCAGGGATGCATGGGCATGTGTGGCAAGGGGATTTATATAGAGGGGGGCTGTCAGTCACTAGGAGCCATTACCAGAGAGATTCCAGAGGGGAGTTTGGATTAGGTTTTGCAAGGACAGACAAGTTTGGTGAAAAGGAATCAGAGACTCAGAGTCAAGGTTAAATGTAGGTGTGACAGATGAGGGCAGTGAGAGCAGTGATTGCTGGAGTACTGGGGTGGGCGTGGGGATTTGTGAGAGGCAACAGCTAATGCTAATGTGTTTGTGAACATTTAGAATGTACCAGGCACCAGACAAAGCCTCTATGTGCATTATCTTGTTTAGTAAGCCCCTGCAAACCCCTGTGGGACAGGTACTCTAACAACCATTTTGCTAATGAGACAAGTCAAACATAGGGAAGTAAGTAACTGCTCAGGTGGCAGTTAGCAAGGGCAGAGCCAAGCCTTGAGCCCAGGTCTGTATGACTCCGCCCCCCGGACATCCCCTCCTCCTAGAGATCCGTGTGCAGAGGGGCTGCCCGTTGGAGGGTGGACCTGGACTGCCAACGATGCAGGACTTGGATGAGATTAGAACACAGGCCAGGGAGGAACGGGAGGCAACAGTCATCCAACTGAAGTTCACGCCAATGCCAGGTCAGTTGCTCATGTCATGTTGGAGCTGGTCTACAGCCACAGCACATTCAGGACTTTGGGGTTAAAGACAGGCCTCTCCACGGTTGGGGCCCAGGACTGCCCTGTGGACCCAGCCTGTGTGATAGGGGCCATCTCTAATGTGCTCAGGAATTGCCGAGGTCCTGGCAAGTTTGGGCTGGAAGGGAGACTTCTGTGGTTATCCAGTCCAGCACCTTCTGGGTTTATTGTGTTTGATGATTAGTAACGGCCTTGCTACTGATTCTCTAAAGAAGACATCTGGCAAAGTGGAGTTCTGAGATGAACCTCCTGAGTGTGGCCTTTCCTGGCAACGCTGCCCAAAGGCACACCCCACCTCCAAGTGCCCCAACAGGGCCCATGCCACTAGGTTTCCCTCTGTGTCCAGCACTTAAAACAGCGTCTGCTCACAGTATTCAATGTGCCATTTGAGAAATTAAAGATAGATTGTAATAATCAACCAATTACCCAAAAACATTAATAAATGCTTATCAGAAAGAGACAGGTTAGAGACAGCGTATGTGTGTATGTAAAATGCGTTAAAGATAGATTGTAATAATCAACCAATTACCCCAAAACATTAATAAATGCTTATCAGAGACAGGTTAGAGACAACGTATGTGTGTATGTAAAATGCATAAAGTATATCATATCTATTATAATCCATAAATGTGACATATGAATGCATTTTCCTAAATACACAAATAGTTAGAAACTTCCATAGGTTATCTGCAGGAGGAAGTATATGTCCTCGCTGGTTCTCCAGCGAATGCTTGATGTGCTTGGTGAACGTTCAGCGACAGTCTCGGCACTGTCACCTCAGTACCAGGCAGCGTAGGAATAACCTGGCTCACAGCAGAAATAACCAACCCAAGTGCACCAAGTCCCGGGATTCCCGGGCATCCGGACCTCAGCATTTCTTTCTGGGGGACAGTTTGAAGGAGGTGCTCCGAGCATCGTTAGGATCACCCATGACCTCTGAGTAATGAGGGCAGCCCTGTAGGGTTTAGATGTGGGAAACACTGGTGCTTATCTAGTTCTTTCCTCCCTTTGCATTCCCGACCTCATCCGGCTCCCTGTTCTCTTTCAGACCTGACACTCTCCTTCAGTGTGAAGAGCCGCTCCAGGAGGTGTGTCAATGGCCCCCTGCAGGAAGCAGCCAGGAGGCGGCTCTGGGCGCTGGAGAACGAGGACCAGGAGGTGCGTGCTCTGTTTAAGGTGAGCGTGGGCAGAGCGTAGGAACGCCCAGCCTGTGCATCCTCTGCTACAGGCGCCCAGCACCCGAGACAGCACTGGGACTAAGTGGGCTCTGGAGAAAACATCTGGCTGAACAAATGAGGGACACATTCTCTGCTCAGCAGGAGGGCAGGAGCTCGGATTGAGGGAGCCCCTGGAGTTGCAGAACCACAGAAAACTTCCTTTCAAATCTGCCATCTTTAGCTGTGTAACCTCTGTAGGATGGGAATCACCATACCTACCTTATTAAGTATACTTAAAAGAAAATTGGTGAACTTGAATTTTATTATTTTTATTGTGCTAATATATATAAAGCATACATTTCATTGAATTTAATCATTTGAAGTGTACAGTTCGGTGACAAGCACATTCACATTGTTGTGCTACCCTCTCCACTGTCATTCCAGAATGTTTTCATCATCGCAAACTGAAAGTGTACCCGCTAAGCAATAACTGCCCTTCATCCCCTTTCTCAGCCACTGCTAACCACTAAGTATCCATTTTTCTTAAAGTACCAAAATTGTCAATCAAGAATTAGTAACTATAAATATTAGAATTTGAGAAGGAAAAGGCAATAAGGTAAGTAAACCAATTTCTGATCTTCCATAGTGGGAAGATATTACCTTCGATTGTTAAACCCAGGGAGAAGAGTATGACCCAAATGCTTACAGTTCAGGAGGTATTTACTGGGAGAGCTAAAGTCGAAATTGGTTAAAAGTTGTTGCAGTAGAGGTGGGGGAAGGAAAACAATACTTGACACAATAAACTTATGTCTAGTTATTTTTACAGGCTCCGAATTCATCTGATACATATTTAAAAGAGAAGTGTGCTTTATTACTCTGTCATTTAACCAATGATCACATCTGTGTTTTGGGGAGGAGTGAATGAGACAGTTCTGCAGAGAGCTGGGCACTGCGCTTAGGGGGGTGGTGGTGGCGGGGGGTGCGCTAAGTGCTCCATGCCTAGTAGATCACATAAACAATAGGGTGGTTTTGGTTTTAAATTTTCAGAATTCAGGAACCATAGAGTTTCTTTCTTTTTAAAAAAATATGGAACGCTTTACGAATTTGCATGTCATCCTTGCACAAGGGCCATGCTAATCTTCTCTGTTTCATTCCAATGTTATATATGTGCTGCCCAAGCGAGCAGTGTCTTTTAACCAAGGTCGCTTTGGGCACGGGCAAGAGCTGGGTTTGGCTGAGTGAGCGGGTCTGTGAGCTGAGGCTCCAGCAGGGCCAGCTTTCGGGGAAAGCTGAGGCCGGGCGTCACCTGGATCTAGGCAGGGTGCCACAGTGCACTCGCAGGTGACCTTGGGCGACCTGCTTAACCTGTCTCCCCAGCCTCCTTGACTGTAAGACAGATAATCCCATTTTCCATTTAACCTGAAATGGCCTTTGATTATAAAACGCACCATTATTTTGTTTACCTCTAAGGATGAAAATAAATGCTGCCCATTAAGTATGATGTCATGCTTTCTTTTTTTAAATATATTCTATTGATTTTTTAGAGAAAGGGAGAGGGATAGAGAGTTAGAAACATCGATGAGAGAGAAACATCGATCAGCTGCCTCCTGCACACTCTCCACTGGGTATGTACCCGAAACCAAGGTACATGCCCTTGACCGGAATTGAACCTGGGACCCTGGAGGCCGCAGGCCGACGCTCTATCCACTGAGCCAAACCGGTTAGGGCGATGCCATGCTTTCTTATCTTTGGTGTCAGAAATGGTTAAATGTGTTAACAATGCATTTTAGAATGGATTAAGTACTGTAATTGTACTTTTCCCTGGGGTTACTGTGGGAATTAAAGGAGGCATTGCTCATAAAGCTCTTGGTGGAGTACTTGACAAATAGTAAGTTCTCTGTAGACCAATGTTTGCCCAGACCCCTGCCTTGAGTACGGGGCCCTTCAGCCTGAGGACCTGGGCCTCGGGGCCTGCTACGGCAGAACACCAGGACTCTGGCTTTGCTGAGCGAGGGGCTCTTCCTTCGGGTCCTTCCGTCCTCTCCTTTCCCCAAGCTTCTCCCAGGTCAGGGCCCCAGGGTGGATCGGTGATGCGGGACCTGGCCTGGGGAGACAGGGACTTTCTGATCATCACTCGTTACAGTCAACTCCAGAGGCGTGGGCAAGCAACAGAGTCAGATTCCAGGGGAAAACCAAGTTTGGTCAGTGACTCAGGTATTAAAAGGGGGTGGGGGTAGCTTGCCAGTCTGCTCTCCCTCTGCTTGTGAACACGTGACAGTAAGATCAGCCTTTTTGGAGGGTAGTTGGCCAACTTTATAAAAATAATCAGTAGACATAGATTCATAATAAAAGGTGCCATTTTTTATTTATCTCCCCTACTGCCCCCCTCCCCCCACTTTAAAAAAATTCATTTACATAACAGGTAGCATTCACTGCACTTGGTTCTACACCCTGGAGTTGTTTCTCTTGGTCACTGCCATTGTCCCATTTAGCAGGGTATATTCGGAGGCTGTATCAGTGCACAGAGAGTGTCTATTCTTTCTTGGTTGTGTGACATCACAAATCCCATTGTCTGGATGAACCATAATTCATTTTCACCAGTCTCTTCTGATGGACATTCAGGTTGTTTTCCTTTTTGTGTGTGTTTGATGTAAAATTCAGTGCCATGATTAAGAAACTGATTCAAAGCATTTTGTACTCCTGTGGGCTTGTTAACAGGACATTGTCGCCCGGCTGACTCACCATTCTCTTTGTTCAGGACCTCTCAGCCAGGTTGGTGGGCATCCAGTCCCAGCAGGCCCAGTTCCTCATCACCTTCAAGACCGTGGAGGAAATCTGGAAGTTCTCCACCTACCTGAGCTTAGGTACGGCAGGGAGCAGGCGGGGGGACGAGCGTCCACACCACAGAGCCGCCCTGCTGCAGGGCTTGACGAGAAGGAACTGGTTTGTCTCAGAGCATTAAAAGAGGTAGAGCCCTAACATGGATGTTAATTTTGAAATATTACAGAATGCCTGAACTAAACCTAAAGCCAATGTTAACTGTTACTCTAAAATGCCAAACACAGCACTGCTTTGTATTCAGGTAGAGACTTCTTTATTAGACAGCCAGTCAACTGGCAGTAGTTACTGGTCGAGGCTAAATTCAAAGTGCTGAGATAGATGTGAACTTGGTGGTTGACAAAAAGGAGCCGGTCTTGAGTAAGATCAGAATAGCTCCTTAAAGTACTATCCATAATTGTTAGGATTCTGCAATGGTTTCTGGTTGGATTTTAACAAAGGAGAGCTTACTGGGCATGCATGAGGCGGAGGATCAGAGTGGGGACATTGAAAAAGTCCTGGCTCTTTTGTGGGTCATGGAGAACCCCCACCCCAGACTGTGTATCTCCGGGGGGTCAGGAATGTGAGCCTTAGCTCAGGGGAACTTGAAGGGGGAGCCAGGAACCCCCAGACTCAGCATTGTCATCTTGGAGATTCCTCCGTGGCTATATTAGAAAAAGGTAATGGGGTTTGGTCATCTCACTCTGCATTTATGGACCCATAGCTGTGTTGAAAATCATAAATATCATTTAAAATGACTTGTATTTCCTAACAGATGCTGATAAGAATAAATTCATTCTAGAAATTGCTAAGCTACCAACGTATGCTCTTCCAATTCCAGTGAAATGGGGACGAGTTGGGGACCAGAGCCTGGGAGGGACCTTGGGGAGGGGCTCGCTCCCACTCCTCTGTGCTCAGCTGGTGGCCGCAGTCATGTTGCTCAGGGCCCTTGTGGCCTTGCCTTCCTAGGCTACGTGTCTGCGTGTCTGGAGCATCTTCTCTTCGACCACAAGTACTGGCTCAACTGCGGATTGGTGGAGGACACAGAGGTCCAAGTGTCCGTAGATGATAAACACCTGGAGACAATATTCCTGGCACTCCTGACGCAGGAAGGTGAGCAGGAAGTAGGGGTGGGGATCTTATCTGGATATTTATGACCAAGTCCCTGAAATGATCAGGTTACAAAGGAGGCAAAAACCATTAAAATGTGGTAATATTTATAAATGAACCCACCTATTATAATATTACCCCAAATATCTCAGTTTAATGTTGACATCACATGAGCAGCTTTGCTGGCCAGTCTTACTGATTCTATCATGTTGGAACCACTTGGGGTGGTTTTATTTTATTTTATTATTTTTAAACTAGAGGCCCAGTGCATGGATTCGTGTACATTGAAAGGAAATTTTCTATTGTTTCATTTTGGGTTTTAGCAACATCTATTTTAGCTTTAGGTGCAATATTATGAAGTTTAAAAACCACCACTGCCAAGTCACTGCAGTTTGGCAGTAAACTAGATTCAGGGCCAACAGTGCCCCAGCAACAACATAACCCACGGCCAAACGTGGAGTCCTGCGGCCCCGTGAGGAATCAGGCTCCCTCCTTTCTGGTTCCGGAGTGCGTCACCTGAGAACTGCCACTACCAAGTCACTGCAGCTCGGCAGCTCCTGCATTGAGTGTCTGCCTCTTGGTGGTTAGTGTACGTCATGTGTACCAGATGGTTGGATGGTCACTTGGCCTTTTATATATATAGATAATTATATTGATTTTTAGAGAGAGAGAAGAAGGGAGAGGGAGAGAGAAACATCGATGTGAGAGCGAACATCAGTGGGCTGCCTCCTGCACATCCCCTACTGGAGATTGAGGTTTGTGCTCTAACAAGGAATCTAACCAGTGCACAGGATGACGCCCAACCAACTGAGCCACATGAGTCAGGGCATCTTGGGGGGTTTTTAGAAGATGCCCTTGCCAGGACTCCACCCAGGCTAGTGACATCTCCTGAGGTGGGGGCCCAGGCTTTGGTATAGCTTGAAAGTTGCCCGCGTAATTCCAATGTGCATCCAAAATTGAGAATCACTTTTCTAAACGTATGCTAGAATTTGATTGTAAAATAAAATTGCAAATCTTGCAAAACCTAAAAGCTTTCGTGAGATCGAAGAAAGGGATGTTGAGGAACTGCTTGACGCTCCCACCAATCTGTTTGCAAGGAAGGGTCGGATCAAGGCTCCACCTGACCAGTCGATAAGTGATGATGTCATAGACACATTGAGAGCCAGATTTGCATAGAATCTTTTGCAAAATGATTCCCTTTATGATTACATTGCACAAATACTATAAGAAGGAAAGAATGTCATACTGTGGTACTATAAAACCTACTTGAAGAAATTGTATTCATTCAAATCAGCATAATTTATTCTATGCTGGTCTTAAGATTAAATGTGAGGTTGTAGTTATAACTGAAGTTCTGTTAAATATATTTTCATAAGTTTTTGTTTCATTCTTTTTCAAGGTGAAGTACCAATTAAACCTTAGTCTCATGAATTTTTCAGAACTTTCAGTTTCTATTTTTTAAATTTAAATATTTTTATTGATTTCTAGATATAGAGGAAGGGAGAGGGAGAGAGAAAAAAATTGATGTTAGAGGGAAGCATGGACTGGCTGTCTCCTGCAAACCCCCTATTGGGGATCAAGCCAGAAACCTGGGCACATGCCCTGACTGGGAATTAAACCGGCAACGTTTCGGCACATAGGAGGATACCAACCAACCGAGCCACACCGGCCAGGCTTTCGGTGTCTGTTTTAAGTGAATTCCTCTTAGTGGCTTTCTTTCTGATACCAGTTTTCTGGGATCACAAGGATCTCCTGCAGTGGCCTCTCCCCCACTTGACCAACTGTGTGCTTTTCTCCCAGAAAGAGAAGTGTCTGGGCCATGGAGAGAGACGTGACATAGTGTGATAACCCCTTTCTGCTTCCTGCGACTCCTCGGAAGGGCTTTTCTCATTATCTGCAGGCCACTTCTTCTGCAGAGCCACGTGTGCTGTGGCCCAGCCAGCTGAGCAGGAAGGCGAGTGTTTGACACTCGGCGAGGGCGAGCTGATCTCGGTGAAAACAGCTGACGGCGGGTCCGAGTGCGAAGGCATGTCCCTGGTGACGGGTCAGCGGGGCCTGGTGCCGGTGTCAGCCCTGGAACCTCTGCCACTCCCTTTCCACCAGTGAGTAGCCTTCCGCTTCCTGGGAGAGGGTCCCAGAGCACACCCGGGTCTGTGTGGAATGGAGCAGGCATGCGGGCCTTCCGTGCTGCCAGGGAGGGAACACAATCTAGGTGGCTTTTTCTCTTTTATTTTTGTGACAGTCAAGGTTTGTACAATTTGATGGCATCGGAGACAACTCTCAATGTCAGATGGGCATTGTACCTAAAGGGTAATATTCTATCTGGTCTCCACTGTGGTATTTCTCAATGTGGGGAATGGGGACCATTTGTATCATAATCTCCTGGGGATTTTACTATAAATTTAGACCACCTACCCCTCCTCAAACTCTCTTGGGGTTGGACCTAGGAACCTGAAGTTGGTATAAGCTCCCCTTAAGCACAGGGGGATGTTTTTGCACACTAAAATGTGAGAATCCTTGCTGGAGGATACTGTGAACTCAAACATATATTGTGGCAACAAACATTACCCAGGCCGGGGACCTGTGTGCGGCTCTGGCAGAGAACCTGATGGTGAGAATGGAAAGGCATCAGTTGTTAGTTATTTAACTGACACACTAACTGCAGAGCCGGCAAACATGCCAGGCAGGCTGACCCCTCTCCTTCGCACAGTGCCCCGTACAAAGTAAGTGCTCTGTAATGCCTGCCAGTCCCGGGCCAAGTCATAACCATCACACATCATCACGACCATCACTGTTGTTTTAATGGACTGTTTCGCTCTCTGCTCTGGTTTTTTTGAAATCCACATTTGCAAACCCTGTGTTTCTATTGGCAGATGGTTCCTGAAGAATTATCCGGGAAGCTGTGGCCTTCCCAGAAAGAGGGATTGGACGGGCTCCTATCAGATTGGTACGGCTGAGTTGAAGAGAGTTGTCAAGGAGATAATGTTGCCCTAATTTCATCTGCAGGTTTGGAGTCAGTAGATCTGAATTCCTGTCTCGCCCCAGCTGCTGACTGGATTCGGGGAAGCCAGTTACTGTCTGTACATGTGTCTCCTCACCTGTACAACGAGGGGTCTCCATCCAGGGCTGCAGATGCAGGTGCCTTTAGGAGCAGGCAGAATGCACATGCGTGAGGGCCTGGATGAAAGATGGTGGGGAATGATAGGGACCTTAGGGACTTAAAGACCTGGGGGAAAACAGGCTGCTTGCTTTCTCTTTTAAAAACTGAATGTATTGGGGTGACATTGTTAATCAAATTATATAAGTTCCAGGTATAGTGTATTGTGTATTGTCCACTCCAAGTCTTCTTCCATCACCATTATCCCCCCTTTACCTTCTTCTACTTCCCCCAACCCCTTTCCCTTTGGCAATCATGATACCATTGTCTGTGTCTATGAGTCTTTCTTTTTTATCTTTGCTTAATCCCTTCACCCTTCTCACCCAGCCTCAGCCCCCTCCCCTCTGACAGCTGTCAGCCTGTATCCATAGTTTATTTTGCTCATTAGACTCCACATATAATTAAGATCATATGGTACTTGTCTTTCTCTGACTGGCTTGTTTCACTAAGCACAATAATCTCCAGGTCCATCTATGTTCCCTTGCAGCGTTACTTACAATGGCCAAGATTCGGCAGCAGCCCAAGTGCCTATCGTTAGATGAGTGGATAAAAAAGCTGTGGTACATTTACATAATGGAATACTACCTAGCCATAAAAAAGAAGGAAATCTTACCTTTTGCAGCAGGCTGCCTGCCTGATTTCAATCTCTGGTCAAAAAGTTTTTAATTTCTCCTAAAGATTTGTGAAATTAATCTTGAATTTAGGAAGAATAAGAATGCCTAGCACTTAGTGAGTAACTAGTAACTATTTTTTTGCATAAATAAACAAAATACACACATATGTACACATACATTTTAGGCGCTCTGTATCTGTATGTATGCATATGTCTATGTGTATATGTGTATGTGTCTAGAGGATAATAAACTTCAATGTTTGCTAGATACCTGGAATATAAATTCCTTTCATCTTCATCCTTAGAGTACCTCCCCCACCCCCCACCCCCAGCAAAAAGTAAAATTTTGTAAATTCTAAGCCTGAATGATACTTACAAAAAAAGAAATAGTGGGAATTATGGAACCCAAATATTAAATCTAATCCGCAACGGCCATAAACAAGATTTTTGACTATCTGAGGCCATCTAGCCTTGTAGTTAGTTATGAGCATGGGGCTGTGAGTTCTGTTCTGGGTTCAAATTCTGACTCCACAACTTAAAGCCAGTGTGACCTCAGCCAATTCACAGGCCCTCATTATGCTGAACTGCCTTGTTCATAAGTTTTACCATAAAACCCACAGATGGGTGGAAATTTCTGATCTTGAAGACATTGTCAATGGAAACTTGGGCCAAAAATGTCGGTGGGGAAAGCCAGTAGCTTTAGCAGAGCAGCTGAAGGAAATATGGAAACCAAGGCACATAGAAAACCATGCTGCCAGTCAGAGGAGAATCAGCAGAAAGCAGGGTCACCCGCAGTGGAGGGCCCCGGCTTCTCACGCAGTGTTCTTGTGCTTCTCTGCCCCCCCACCCCTTCCTAATCCCATACAAAGAGGGTTCCGGTTGTTGCTCTGCGGTTCCTGCAAAGATCTGAGAAAACGGACACAAAAGGTCTTTGCAGATGGACAGTGCATGCTCCTAAATACGTCATTGCTCGGTCCTCGCTGGGCAATTCATCAAGCTGGGCTACGACCACAGTCTGAAGGGGGGGACTTCGAGATTGCTCTAAGCCTGTGGTCAGCAAAATGCGGCTCGCGAGCCACATGTGGCTCTCTGGCCCCTTGAGTGTGTCTCTTCCACAAAATACCACATGTGGGCGCGCACGTACAGTGCGATTGAAACTTCGTCGCCCATGCACAGAAGTCGGTATTTTATGGAAGAGCCACGCTCAAGGTGCCAAAGAGCCGCATGTGGCTCACGAGCCATGGTTTGCCGACCACTGCTAAGCCATCAGCAGTTTTCTGTTCGCCAGTGATAGGGGCTGACGGTGGTTGAGTGTTGACTGGGTACCAGTCATCGTGACTTCCCAGTATTCATAAGAGACAGGCATTCTTGCTGCTCCCATTTTACAACTGGGGCGGCGGGGGGCCACAGGGGCCACAGGACTTGGGGGGAAGGAGGAGAGCCTATAGTGGCTCTCACCCTGGTCTGTGGAGTCGCGCCGATCATGATGTCGTGTTCACATGATGCTGGCACACAGGCTATGGAGAGTATAGTGAGCTTCGCGGTTTTCCACAAGCGAACTTTACTGAGTTCGGGTACATGCAGATTCTGAGATTATCTTGCCTCCGTGTGTTCAAACATCTTTTCTTTATAAAGTGATGGCGAAAGTGCTTGGCTGTTCCTTTTGTTGAATGTCCTAGTTTGGCAAAATGAAAAGCCAACTGCCCTATGTCATTCTTGTGAATTTCTTTTTTGGCGGGGGGAGGGAATTTTACTGGTCCTTGAAGTTCTAAAGTATGGGAACCCCTCCCTTCACATTGCATTGAAAGCTAGTGGAAGGCTCGGCTGTTTCTGCCGCACTTAGCTGACCTGTGTGCTGTTTCCCCGCAGGCAGAGGAAAATGTAAGGCCTGGAAGGACTACGAGAGGGAAGAAAAGGACGAACTGAACCTCTGCCAGGGAGAAAGCATCGAGATCGTGGGCTTTGTCATACCTGGGCTTCAGTGGTTCATTGGGAAGTCAGCGTGCTCCGGAGAAGTGGGCTTTGTCCCCACCAGGAACATAGATCCCGACTCTTACTCCCCAACGTGAGTGTGACGGAGAGACCCCTGCTTCGCCCTGGAGCGGGGGCGCCTTCCTCAGGAGCCCCCCATCCTGAGCAGGGTTGCAGATGAGCTTCAGTTCCCTGGAAACATGCAGCCAGAAGAGCACACTGACAGGCAGGGTGACACAGGAGTGACAGGAAGGAGGGGGTGACTGATCAGGAGAGAGTCAGTTCAGGTGCTTTCAACAGCTGGTCCCCGGGGCTTCCCTCTGTGCAAGGAGAAAGGCCTGCTAAGGGCCCTGAGGGTGCAGTATTGGTCCTTGTATTCGGCCACGTATCCGATCCAATCGAAGGGCCCCATCAAGAGACGTGCACTCTCAGGGGCCTATAGATTACAGCTGGGTCAGTGGAGAGTCCCTCCATGTAGGTCTGCCTGCTGACAGCTTCACGTGTGACGGTGGTGTTGGGCCGGACTGTGGAGTGCATCTTTTACTCCTTCCTGCCTTCGGTCCACAGGGCTGGGCTGGGTGCAGCTGGCCAGCCTGCTCCCCCACTGCCTGCCCAGGCTCTCTGGGGCAGCTTCCTGCACGGGGACAGGAAACGGTAGGAAGCCTGGGCCCAGGAAGTGAGAGGGAACGCAGTTGCTATCAGAGACTGCACCCCAGGAAAACATGGCCCACGTCTCAGCTCTGAGCACTCAGACTGGGTCCCCTTGTTTTGTGGGAAAGAGCCCCGGGGAGAGTGGATCCAGGGCAGAGCTCTCTCAAAGCCCTGTCTTTTGTGGGAGAGGAGACAGAAGGTCATTTTTCCTGCGCAGAAATGTGGGATCCCAAGGAACTCTAGACCAGACAGATCAGCCACTGAGCTCCTGCAGCGGGTGGAGTGCTCTGGGCGTCTGCAAGGAGGAAAGGGTGGCAAGAGAACGTTCACAGACAAGGTGACATTTGAGTTCAGTTCCGCACGATGTAAGACATCTCAGCAGATGTAAATGGGAGAGGAGGTGGCAGGTGGCAAAGGGAGGGGATGTGGCAGAACGACTCCTGTCCTGGGGGAGGCAGGTTACCAGGAGGGCACTGGTGCCACCACGGTTTCACGGGCCGTGATGGGGAAGGCTAGAAATGCTGGGCCAGCCTGTCTTTCACCTGGCAGGGAATGGGGAGCCACTGAGAATATCTGAGGTGATGCGACTGGAACTTCTCTCTAGGAAGCTGACCTTGGCTTTGGGTGAGGCGTGCACGGGCGAGGGAGGACCTGTGACCAGGGAGAAGGCAGAGGCTGGTGGCCCTTGGGAAGGGGCGGGGGTATAGAGAGGACCAACTGTGTCCAACCCTTCAAGGTTCTATCTTATTGGTCTGGGTGGAGCCTGGGCAGCTTTGGTTATGAAAGTGCTTCAGGTGGGGCCAGTGTGCGGCCAAGATGAGACCACTGGGCAAACCACCCTCATTTTACGGTGGGGGAAGTGAAGGCCCAAGAGTGAGAGGGCTGGACTCAGGGCCTTTGGTCTGGAACCCCAGAATCCTGGCATTAAATCCAATGAGCGTTTCCACCAAGGTCTGTTACAGAGCAGAGGAAAGTAGCATAGGAGATGGGGGAGCCTGCTGAGAGGGAAGGCCCAGCCACAGGGGAGGGTGTGTGTGTGATGCTTAACACGATTGAAGGCCTTTGGGATTGGTCACTAGCAGGTCACTGGTCATTGCGAGGTCATTCGTCATGGGAGACAGCGTAGCTTAGCAGTCAAGACTTTGAGAGCCAAATCGCTAGAAAGGCATTCAGGGCCATGCGAGCTCGGCCTGTCTCCATGCGCTGACCCGCTGTGACTGTGGGGATGTGGACTTGTCTCTCTACGCCTCAGTTCTGTCATCTGTAAACTGCTTACAGTGATCATGTTTTTTCATAGGATTGGCATGAGTTGAAATGAATTCATACATGTCAGGTACTTAGGGTGGTGCTTGACACTGTGTGTGTGTGTGTGTGTGTGTGTGTGTGCGCATGTGGTGAATGTATTAGAGCTTATTATTGTTGTGACTGTTGTGGGTGGTAACCTTTGAGAGACAGTTTTAATAGGAGATTGTGGGCAGATGTCAGATTTGATAAATTATATCTGGACTTCACCTCATACCTTGTCCCAAATGACAATGACACAGTGCCACGAAATTCATGTTTCCTGTTTTAGCTGCTCAGTTGTCGGAGATACACTCTCACCCTGGAGAACATCAGCCCCTGTACTGCAGTGGTGGCATGAGACCTTCTCCTTATTTCCACAGTGTCCTCTGTTGTCCTACACCTGTCACCTGTGAGACCCAATGCTGCAGAGACTGCACACGTGGTAGGAAAGGGAAAATGAGCCAGGAGACGGGGACGGGTGCAAGGAGGGGAGGAGAGGGGAACTGGCTCATTGCATCCCCACAAGGCACTCTCTGGATAACAGACCTCCCTGAAGCAGCAGTCAGGGGGACCCCACAAACATCCTGGACACAAGCAGCAGCCAGGGGTGGAAGTCCTGGGAATCATTCCTGTGGGCTGTGCTGGTGGTTGGCCACTGGGTGTCACTCTTAGCCCATGTTTGTTTGGTGTCAGGTTTCTGAAGCTGGTCCATCATTTGCTGAATTCTCCATCCTCTTCCTACAGGTTCCCCCACTGTCTGGTATAATACTCCCTAGTGTGTGTGTGTGTGTGTGTGTGTGTGTGTGTGTGTGTGTGTGTATGTGTTAATTAATTAATTTATCAATCAAAGCTGTTTTTTTTTGGAGTCAGATTTGCTGTCTCTGACACGTGGGAAAGGGATTGTGCTTGTCCACAGGAGCAGATATGTGGGTTTCCTCCTTTAGAGCACAGATTTCAATACCAGCTCCCAGTTCACAGCAACAGCAGCTGGAAGACAAGTTCTTACGACTGGCAGGCATTCTAGTCCGTCTTTGCATTTGGCCAGAGCGGCTTCGGGGATCTCAGAGCTTTTGAGAATGACAGAACTCCACATCCTTCCTTTAAA
Organism: Myotis davidii; assembly: GCF_000327345.1. Taxonomy (NCBI): domain Eukaryota; kingdom Metazoa; phylum Chordata; class Mammalia; order Chiroptera; family Vespertilionidae; genus Myotis; species Myotis davidii. The sequence goes on along the minus strand of NW_006292696.1, from coordinate 530,116 downwards.
AAATAATGTGATTTTGTTTTTAAATCGACCTCTGTGTGTGTGTGTGTGTGTGTGTGTGTTTTAAAGAAACCATATCTTTAGATCTAACTGAAGACACCTTTTCCCTTCCCACTCTCATCCTCTGGCCAGATCCCCACCCCAGAGGCAAACTCTATTTGAAGGTGATATGTATGTTTCCATTCCTTAGTCTGAGACATTTTAAAATTAGGCATTTGTTCATAAGCAAGCATTCTTTGGTTCTGTGTAATTAAAAGTTTATATAAAATTATTTTTTTTCTTGTAGCTGGCCTTTTTCTCAAATGACTTTGTAAATTTAGGATGTATTCCCATTGTAATAGATAGAGTTCATTTTAATACTGTTACTTAAAGGAAATTTATATACTTAAATGCCTAAATTTAAAAATAAATTTAAATAAAGATTGTCCAGCCAGTGTGGCTCAGTAGTTGAGCATCAACCCATGAACCATGAGGTCCCCGGTTCAAATCCTAGTCAGAGCACATGCCTGGGTTGTGGGCCCCATCCCCAGTAGGGGGCGTGCAGGAGGCAGACGATTGATATTTTTCATCGATGGTTCCACCTCTCTATCTCTCGCTCTAAAAAAATCAATAAAAGCTCCTCTCATCCCCCTCCATGCTGGAAACCACTCTTAGAGTTTGCCTCCCTTCTTGAACTCTCCAAATACCTGGGCCTCAGGACCTAAGCAGATCAGCCGTGAGGCAGAGGATGCTGAGACAGGAGCCTTCAACTTCGGTCTCAGCTTTCACACTTTCTAGCTGTGTCCTTCTGAACCTTTCTAAATCTTTGTCCCCAAATATGGATAAAAGTATCTACATCACAGGGCCGTTAGGAAGGGCAAATGAAATAGTAAATTCAGGAATGCTTTGTAAAATGTAAGAGAAATTGGAATGGTATAATTCTTTTTATCTCAAATAGGTTTAGTCATAGGTTCCCATCAGATGCTCTTTTGAGAATGGGCGCTCTCACAGAGAATCAGAGGCCAGGCCAGAGAGACGGGGCATCAGCAAGTGTCGTGGGAAGAACCCTGGGCCAGATGTCAGGACACAGCTTTAGTACCAGTTCTGCCCTAATTAGTGGTGTGGCCTTGAGCAGTTCATGTTAGTTGCTGGTTTCCTCATCACTGGCTTTCAGACTGCACTTATCTGAGCCATGGGGACAAAGGGTAGGTGCCCCATAGGGCAGATGTGTATCTTAAATGACATAACAGTGCCTGATTGATAATAAGCAACCCAAAATTATTAGCTGTTATGAACTCTTAGGATTCCAGGTTATTTCTGTTTAAAATTGGATTCTGAGGTTAAAAAAAACAACTTTATAAGTATGACATCTTAGCAATTTTTCAGATAGATACTAGATTGAACACTTTCTAAGGCACTTCTACTTTTCAAATTCTTTGAGTCTAAGATAAATCGCTAGTAAGCAAGTTTGTTTTATAAGACAGGGTAAATATAAAGATCCTTATTATTTATAACTAGTGGCCCAGTGCACAAAATTCGTGCACATTAAAAGGGAATTAATTAAAGGAAATATTTTAATATTGCTATTTGCCCTTTCTCTATAATAGAAGTGCCAGAGATGAAAGAAAATGAGTAAAATGTATATGAAAATAATATATAAATTTATTAATAAATAAACAATAACAGTGTCACGTCCCTGACCAGCGCCAGGCAGGGGACGCAACCTCACGTCCCCCAGCCTCGCTGCACATGCAGCCCCACTCACCCGCGCCTTCCACGCACGCAGCCTCCTGCTTATCAGTCATTACAGTGTGAGAGCATCACGACTATTTGCATATTGGCCTTTTATCATATAGGATTATTTCTTCCAGCTCCTGGTCCTTTTTCTACCCACTTCTACTCTCTAGCATTTTATTTCTCTCTCAATGCTATGTGACACTGTTGTTCTGTGCCATGGAATCTGATGTGGGCAGTTGGGAAAGGTCCCTTCTGACCATACCATGCTTCTTCACTGTCCCTCTAGATTGTGTCACCTGTCCCTAGCATTTTCTTGCAGTAACCTAACAAAGAAACTACTTTTAATGGTTCTTTTCCAACCCTTACAATTAGGGAAACCAATTCCTGTTTCTGCCATTAAAAATAGGCACCACATGGTCTTGAAGAAAGGGAAGGAGTCGAGAGAAGGACTTTGTTTTTCTTGGGGGACGGAGTTTTAACAGCTTTCTTCTCAGCCATAAATTAATACACTATACAACAGTGAGGCAGAGTCTGATTTTAGCTGTGGCACATGGGTGATGGCTTCTCTATGTCCTTCACTACGTCCTCACAGAGAGGGAGAAGGAGTCATGCCTGGAACCTCTCACTGATCTGTGTCCATGTCTTTTGTCTCAATACAGGAGCAAGAACTCCGCCTTTTTCAGTGATGAAGAGAGATGCTCTCTGGGAGTCCTGGGAAGTGACGGGAAAGCTGAGAGCACCAGCTTCCTTCACGCGCTTGCTCAAACTGACATAACGTCTGTCTACCGGCTTAGTGAGTGTCTGCTCCTTCAACCCCTGAAAAGCCTGGGCTCCTCAAGATTAAGAGAGTGTTTCCAACCAGGAATAGAGTATCTTTAAATGCTAATCCCACCCAGGAATTTGGGGCTGTGGTTACTATTCAGTTGATGACTTGGATAGTATTTGATTAGCAGCACTTTCACTTGAGATTTCAGGCAGTTCTGGATTTGGTGGGACTTGTTGCCTAGAAACAGTGAGTCATGTTGACATCAACTCAACTATCACTTGGGAGGTCAGCCGTATTGAGCCTTCCATTCTAATCCTGGAGAAGAAAAACTCCCCAAATTGTGGCTGTGGTCCCTCCTTTTAGGGCTGAAGCAAGTCTAGGTCCCCAACGATAAAGGTGGGGGCATAGAATGTTACAGTTGGAAGGACCCTAAAAACATGACTTTTCTTCCAGTTTCACAAATTGAGAAACAAAAGCCCAAATGAATTAGTGCCTGAGCCAGAAAAAGAACTGCCTACACCCATTTTCTAGTCAATACAATCCCTACCTTCACACTGACCCTGACACAAATGACATTGGACTGTTGGGTCCATTAGACTTGGGTGGGTGAGGGGTCTCGGTGCCTCGCACAGCTTTCAGCAGTGTCAGGTGATTGACAGGGTGAATGAATGGCACGCCCTTCCCTGCCTTTGGAGAGGGCCTGTGGCTCTGTGTCAGGAAGTCCATTCTCCCATGGACAGTGGTTTGAGGAAGGATTCTTGTTTCTCCCATCTCTTCAGCGATGGTGATGTTGTATCCACTCCCGTGTGGCAAGATTAGTTGGGGCATGTTTCATGGGGACAGCCAGAGATTCTGCAGGAGGGACCCTCAGGTCAGCCCCTGGAGCAGAGGTGGGAGCTGGAATCTTTCTCTGGCACGGGGAGGAGCACCTGGCTCTACAGCAGCTCCAGCCCTGCCGTCACACTGTCCACCAGGCTGTCAGGAATCTGAAACTGTGGGTGATGCCTGGTAGGTGGGGGCTGAGATCTGAAAACTTAAGGACTACTTGGGGTGTGTCATGGGGCAGGGTGGCCACAGACTTGAAGCTAAGGTATCCGCCAAACATGGACCCTGTGGTTGGGAGAGATCCAGGAGCAGGTTCCAGGCAGCCCATTGCCTCTTATCTAAAGACCAGGCGTGCAGCTCAGCTGGACACAGAGCTGTGCCTTGTGGCTGTGCCGGCTGCTCCTGGCACCAAGGCAGCCAGCAGAGGGAACATCCTCTTGGTAAATTCCACTCCCCGAGGCCTGTGCCCAGGGAAGAAGTGCCTCCTGCAATTCTTCCTCTAGAGGAGCACCTTTTGGAGGCTCGAGCACTGTTTGTGCTCTCCATGGTCCTGGCCTGGAGAGAAATGGCTGTGTCCTCCAAGTCAGTGAGGACCGGGCGCATGAACACCTAGCACTCCTGTGTTTGCCTACGGGGCCTCCTCCCCCTCGGGGGTTGCAGATCTCAAGTATCTGCAATGACACTCGCAGAGAAAGCCATCCCCGGAGAATAGGAGTCTGAGGCTTGACTTGGTGAGGGGCCTGGCGTCCTCAAGTTCACTGGAGAGCCCTGAGCGAGCGGGAAGAGGCAGAATCTTCCTGGAGCAGCCCCTGTCTGCGGAGTGCGTCTGGCCTTTGCCCCCACAGCTCCCTCGCGGCTGCTCTAGTCAAGAGGGTTTGCTTCTCCTGCCAAACTCACAAGGTCGTCTTGCTTCTCACCTCGTCTTGTTTCACTTTTGTGGCATTAAGTGGTGGCACCATAAGGCACCCGCGTCTCCGTGTCTACTTTCCTCTCTGTGCCTTCTCAGTCTCCTTCTGCCAACTTTCCTCCTGCCAGATCTATTGAATCCTCTGTCTAGAGCTCTTCCACGTACTGCAAACTCAAAGTGTCTGAAACAGGGCCGAAGACTGTCCTTTCATCCACATCACCCCTCTTCCCCCACCCCGAGACCACCACCCTCCGATGCACCTTCACTCTCTTTTCTTCATTAGTCACATTTGGTCACCGCGTCCAGTCAAAACACACCGTACACACTAAATCAGTGTCTGTTGAGTGGCCGGGTGATGAATGAAAGAGGAAAGAAGAAGGAGGGATCTGGGATACACGGGAACAGGAGGCGATGCCACGTGCCGCAAAGTGAGCTGCACTTGGGGGTCTGTTCATGGCTCTGTCGTAAAACTGCTGAGAGATTTGGGGCTTCAGAGTTCATCATCCCCCACCCCCACACCTCTGGCATAGAGCTGATGTTTTCAGCTTTTCTTCTCTGCCTCTGGGTCTCATTTCCAACTCAGTTCCCAGCTATAAAGCGAGTGGGTTAAGTAAGATAATATATTTAGGTTTTAGCCACTCTAAACTGATGATGAAGGAGAGAATTCTGCCCAGTTCCTTAAAGATGCTGATGGTCTGAAGCTCAAATACAAAGTCCCCAGACTGTCTGGGGTACACCTGCAGGCACAGGCGTGGTGGCCCATGAGGACCTAACCCCGGTCTGTCCTTCATCTCTATCCAGGTGGGTTTGAGTCCATCCAGAATCTTCCAAATGATCTGAGCGGTGAGTAGAGATCATGCTGACCCTGACCGCCAGTCCCTCGGGACAGCACCCTGTCCGCTTGCCAAGCACTGGCCACTGTAGTTGCAGGGGCTTGGCGTTGCTCAACTCTGCTGTCCCTTACAGCGTCCCAGCCTGACGGCTTCCAGGAGGCCCGGTCTGGGGGGGCCAGGGAGGAGCAGCAGGCCTTGGGCTCCAGACGGTCCAGCAGCTCTGAGGACTGCAGCCTGGAGGAGCTCCTCTCCGCCGCCTCAGACAGCTATCACCTGCCGGAGCCAGACGACCTGGATGACCCAGAGCTGCTCATGGACCTAAACTCCGGTCAGGAGGAGGAGGAGGCCGAGACCTTCGCCCCCATCTTGGCTTTCCTGGATCACCAGGGTTACGCTGATCACTTGAAGAGCCTCTATGATTTCTCCTTCTCTTTCCTCACGTCTTCCTTTTATAGCTTCTCTGAGGAGGATGAGCTGGTGGTCTACCTGGAGGCCTCTAGGAAGTGGGCCAAGCGGAGCCACATGACCTGGGCCCATGCCCGGCTCTGCTTCCTCCTGGGCCGGCTGAGCGTCAGGAAGGTCAAGCTCTCCCAGGCCAGGGTGTACTTCGAGGAGGCCATCCGCATTCTCAACGGGGCGTTTGAGGACCTGTCCTTGGTGGCTGCTCTGTACATCAACGTGGCTGCCATCTACCTCCGGCAGAGGCTAAGGCACAAAGGCTCGGCCCTGCTGGAAAAGGCAGGGGCCCTGCTGGCCTGCCTGCCCGACCGGGAGTCCAGTGCCAAGAACGAGCTCGATGTGGTGGCCTACGTGCTACGCCAGGGCATTGCGTCGGGCAGCTGCCCTCTGGAGGCCCGGGCCTGCTTCCTGGCCATCCGATTGCTCCTAAGCCTCGGCCGGCATGAGGAGGTCCTGCCCTTCGCGGAACGGCTGCAGCTTCTCTCTGGGCACCCTTCCGCCTCAGATGCTGTGGCCACCATCCTGAGTTTTCTGTATGATAAGAAATACCTTCCGCACCTTGCAGTGGCCTCTGTCCGGCAACGTGGTCCCCAGAGTGCCCAAGGGATATCCCTTCCGGTTTGGCAGGTCCACCTGGCCCTCCAGAATGCCACCAAGCTCCTCCGCGTTCCCTCCACAAGCTGGAATGAAGTTTCCCCCCTGGCCTGTCCGGCGCTCAGGCAGGCGCTGGCCGCCTGTGAGGAGCAGGCAGATCGGCGCACCCAGAGGGCCCTGTGTCTCATCCTGTCCAGGGTGTACCTCCAACACAGGTCTCCTGATGGTGCCATCTACTACCTGAGCCAAGCCTTGGTGGTAGGGCAGCTGCTGGGGGAGCAGGAAGCCTTCGAGTCTGCCCTCTGCCTGGCATGGGCATATCTCTTAGCCAGCCAGGTGAAGAAGGCTTTGGACATCCTCTACCCACTCCTACACTCCCTGAAGGAGACAGAGAATGCTATCCAAAAGGGGGTAGTCCAGAACCTTCTGGGACTTGCACTCCAAGGGGAAGGCCGGGTGAACAGGGCAGCCAAGAGCTATCTCCGGGCCTTGAACGGGGCCCAGGAGGTGGGGGATGTGCGTAACCAGGCAGTGACTTTGGCTAATCTGGGCCATCTCTCCCTTAAATCTTGGGCCCAGCAGCCAGCCAGAGACTATTTCCTGCAGGCCGTCCGACTCTATTGTCAACTCCAGGCCAGTGTGGAGACAGACATGGAATTAGTGCAGGTGCTTCTCTGGTTGGCCCAAGTCCTGGTGTGTCGTTGCCAGCTGGCCAGTGGGCGCCTTTGTTATGAAATGGCCTTGCTGTTTGGCTTAAGGCATCGGCACCTAAAGAGTGAGTATGTCCCCTGCTGCCGGGCAGCTTGAGAGCAAAGTGTTAGAGCACGTTTTGTCCTTTTCCTGTCTCAGGTCATCTCATTCATGTCCCTGCTTTATGTTCAGGTCAGCTTCAGGTCACCAAATCCCTCTGCCATTTCTACAGCTCTGTGTCCCCAAACCCCGAGGCATGCATCACCTACCACGAGCACTGGCTGGCCCTGGCTCAGCGACTCAGGGACCGGGAGATGGAGGGGCAGCTGCTGGAGTCCCTCGGGCAGCTGTATCGGAACCTGAACACGGCCAGGTGAGTCTGGGCTTAGGGAAAAGTCCTAGAAACATCCTTTTTCCTTAAGGAGAAACACTGTTCTCTCCTGCAAAGTGTCAAGTCCACTGCCCATGGTGTGTTATAGCATCCAGGAAAAGAGCCTGGGCTTTGCAGCTTCAGTGCAAGCGCAGTGTCATCATCACTTACCAGCTCTGTGGCTTTGGACCAGTTATTTAATTTTTCCAACTTTCCGCTTCCTCCTCAGTTGAAGAAGGACAGTGATGACATCCATGCTGTAGTATGTTTGTGAGGAATCAGTGAGTTAATGCACATGGACCACTTGGAACAGTGCTTGATATATAGAAAGGGCTCGGGAATGTCGCCTCTGTTACAGTTACTTGCGTTTCCATAACAACCCATCACTTGCCCATGGCTGAGGATGCGTAATGAGGAGAGGTGGCTGTTAGGAACCCAGGGCTCCCTCACCTGAAACGGCTGGTACTAGAGAAAGGACACAAAGTAAATACATTCATTGAAAGTAAATACATTACCTTTTTCAAAGTAAAGAAAGTTGTCTGGGCCCTTACCTTTAAAATTAAACTGGAAATTATAAAATTAAGTTTATTTTCACTTTTTAGTTCAAAATACTTGGGCTATAACTACAACTATGCACTAAGTCTTGGAATAAACAACAAAAGAAGTATTGACTGTAGCTTAATTGTGTTGACAAAATTGTAATAGTACAATGAAACATCCTTTGTTTTGTGTGTTTTTTCCAGCAATCTCTTAAAAAGCTTTATTTTTGCAAAAATATACCAAAACTATTTTACTCAAAGGCTTCTTTTAACCCTTTGGTATTTAAAGTATTCTCAAGGCATCCACCCCTCCTTCTGGTTTTCTCTTGCCTGTCTCCTCACTGGTCTAATCTACTTCATTCTCATTTGTCAGGGCCTGTGGCCTGCAGCTCTGCTCTCTAACAAGCCTTTAATTCACTCTATTAAGTTCCACATGGTTTGCAAGACACTCAATTGCATTTTGCAACAGATTAGCATTGTAGTATTGAATTAATAATTGTGAATGACCTCTAAAATAGAGCAGAGATAATTGCTAGTGTTGCGCAGAGAGAGGTGGCTGAGGAGAAGCTAATTAAATTATAATTTTTGCTTTTCTAGGCTACACGGTAGGCAATCTGGTAACCTTAGGCACTTGGATAATCAAATCATAAATAATAAGATAAGGATCTCTCTCTCTCTCTCCACACCCTCTCTCTCTGCCGTTACTCTTTCTCTCCCTCACCCTTTCTCTCTCTTATAAGAATCAGGAGTCCTGCAATCTCCCTTTACCTATGCCTCAGTCCCAGGAAGAGGACAGATTCTTAAGGTTGTGGGCTTTCTTTAGAGGACCTTTTAGATCAGAGACCTAAGCTTTTGGGGTTTTGAAAACTCTGTGGTAGGTTGAGAAGGTCATGGTGTGGGAACCAAAAGCTCCATGTGTGCAGACATGTCGAGCAGAGAAGTTGGCACAGAGAAACATACAGTCCATATCTCTGTGGGTCAGCTGAGTAGTAATTACAGTAGTCTCCCGTTCCCCCTGGTTTTGCTTTCCATAGTTTCAATGAACCGTGGTCAACTGTAGTCCTAATATGTTCAGTGGAAAAGTCCAGAAATGAACTGCATGTTGTTCTGAGTAGCATGACATCTCTCTCTCTGTGCTCCTCCACCCTTTCTGGGACTTGAATCACACTTGTCCAGTGTGTCCATGCTGTACATGCTACCTGCCCATTAGTCACTTAGTGGTCCTCCTGGTTCTCAGATCGACTGTAGAGGTATCACTGTGCTTGTACTCTAGTAATCCTTATTTTACTTCATAATGGCCCCAAGGCAGAACAGTAGTATGCTGGCAATCTGGATATGCTATAGAGAAGCCGTAAGTGTTTCTTTTAATTGAAAAGGTGAATATGTATAGCACAAAACAGTGCATACATAGGGATCGATACTATCCATCATTTCAGGTACTCATTGGGGGTCTTGCAACAGGGGGACTACTGTAGTTATTTAGTGCAGTAGTCTACTAGTTCTAGCTCTTACATTTAAGTCAATCAGTCATTTTGGGATCATTTTTTAAATATGGTTTGAGGTAGGGTCCAATTCCATTCCTTTGCGTGGATATTCAGTTGTCCACTTGGTTGAAAATTTATTTTTCCACATTGAATGTTTTGGGACCCTTGTTGACAATCAATTGACTATAAAAATAAGTGTTTATTTCTGGGCTCTCAGTTCTATTCTATTGATCAATATGTCTAGCCTATGTCAGACTATACCATTGTGTTTATTATAGCTTTGCGGTAACTTTTAAATTGGGAAGTGAGTTCACCAAACATGTTTCTCAAGATTGTTTTGGCTATTTGGGTCCCTTGCCTTTCCATATGAAATTTAGCATCTTTTCAGTTTCTGCAAAGAAGCCAGCTGAGATTTTGATAGGGAGAATGTTGCATCTGTAGATCAATTTGGGTGATATTGTCATCTTAACAACATCCTGTCTTCGACTTCATGAACATGGATGTCTTTCCACTTACTTAGATCTCCTTTAATCCCTCTCTAGTGTGTTGTAGTTTCTAGAATATACATCTTCCACTTCTTTTGTTAAATGTATTCTGAGTAGTTTCTGATGCCTCTATAAATGCAGTTGTCTTCTTAACTTCACTTTCAGATTGTTCATTGGCGTTTATAGAAATACAGTAGATTTTTACATGTTAATATTGTATCCTGCAACTGTTTATTAGTTCTAAATAGTGTGTGTGTATTCCTTATAGTTTTCTATATATAAGATCATGTCACATGCATATATAGCTTTACTTCTTCCTTTCCTATCTAGATGTCTTTTATTTCATTTTTTGTCTTATGACCTTAGATAGAATCTTCAATACAATGTTTAATAAAGGTGGCAAGAGTAGAAATTCTTGTTGTGCACCTGATATTAAGGAGAAAGCTTTCAGACTTAAAGCTTTCACCATTAAGTATAAAATTAACTGTGAATGTTTCATAAATTCTCTTTATTAGGTTGAGGAATTTCCATTCTATTCTTAGTTCTTTGAATAGAATAATAATTTTTATTATTAAAGAGTTATTTTTTTTTCAAATGCTTTTAATGCACCTATTGAACTTACCATGTGGGTTTTTCTTTTATTCTAGTAAAAAGGGTATTGAGTTGATTAATTTTACTATGTGGAACTGATCTTGCCTTCCTGGGATAAATCCCACTTGATCATGGAGAATAATCCTCTTTATATGCTGCTGGATTCAATTTCCTACTATAGGTGGAATATTTTTACATCTATATTCATAAGAGATATCGATCTGTATTTTTCTTTTCTTGTGATATTGTCTGGTTTTGCTATTAGGGTAACACTGGCCTCAACATGTGCTGGGAAATGTTTCCTCCACTTCTAGTTTTTGAAAGAGTTTGTGAAGGATTAGTGTTAATTCTCCTTTAAATGTTTGGTAGAATTCACCAGTGAAGCCATCTGGGCTTGGGCTTTCATTGTAAGGGGTTGTTTTGTTCTTTTTTAAATTAACAATTTAATCTTGTTGGTTGTTATAGGTCTATTTAGATGATCTATTTCTTCTTAAACAGTTTGATAGTTTTTATTTTAGGAATGTGTCCACTTACCTAGATTGTTTAATATGTTGGAGTACAACTGTTTATAGTATTCCCTTACCATCCTTTTTATTTCTGTAGTTATTTCTGGTAGTAGTAATGTCTCCACTTTAATTCCTAGATTTTCTCTTACTTTTCTTGATTAGACTAACTAAAGATTTGACTCAAATTTTTTTAAAAAAGAACTAATTATCTTATTTTGTTGATTTTCTCTATTGTTTTTTTTTATTCTCTATATTATTTGTATCTGATTTAATATTTATTATTTTCTTTCTCCTGCTTGCTTTGGGTTTACTTTGCTTTTCTTTTTCAAGTGTCTTAAGGTGGAATGTTAGGTTACTGATTTGAGATTTTTATTCTTTTTTAATATAAATATTTACAGCTATAAATTTCTCTCTGAGCACTGCTTTCATTCCACTCACTCCAGTTTTGATATGTGGTATTTTTCTTTTCATTCATCTAAAAGTATTTTCTAATATCGCTATTTTTCTGGTGTTACCTTGGGGATTATAATTAACATCTTCATTTATAACAATCTTATACATTTCCTGGACATGCACACAGTTTTGCACATTCAGATGTCTTTTAGATTGCTGGGAATATGCTGGAGCTTTTCAATGCCTTCTATGGACAGCTCATTTCCCAACTTTTCCTTTTATTTGTTGTCGTGTTTTCAGTTTCTTCTTTGCTCCAGATGTCTTCACCATCTCAGGCAGCAGCATTGTTAAATAATTGCTGCACATCTTTTTTGGACAAACACCCCAGGGAAAGGGTTATCTACAATGAGTGAGCTCTGAGTCAGGTTGATTAAAAACAAGCCCTGTGAGTGAAGGCTTTCAGGGAACTTCCAGACTTGTCAGATAGTGACAGTTCCCTGGGGACAGAGTATGGGGAATTCCAAACTCACTGTGTCCCCTCCAGTGGCTGCAAGAGGTTACTGGTTTTCCCAGCTACTGTGATTGCCAAGTTAAAAACCAGCCTTTGGTTTTAAGGCTGCCACAGAGCTGTAGAGAGAGATGCTTCTAGACCAGCCGTGGGCAAACTATGGCCCGAGGGCTGGATCCGGCCCGTTTGAAATGAATAAAACTAAAAAAAAAAAAAAAAGACCGTACCCCTTTATGTTAATGATGTTTACTTTGACTTTATATTAGTTCACACAAACACTCCATCCATGCTTTTGTTTCGGCCCCCCGGTCCAGTTTAAGAACCCATTGTGGCCCTCGAGTCAAAAAGTTTGCCCACCCCTGTTAGACTCACTATTCTTAACACGATTCAGCTGTTTTTCTTGAATGAACTCTCTTCAAATTGTCGCAAACCTTCAGTTAACTTCCAGAGTTCTGAAAAAAAAATTGGATTCCAATTTTTGCCTGTGTTCTCTTTGGTTTTTATGGGAGAGTGGATTTTTGGGGATCTTTACTCCATTGTTCTGGAATATGATCCAGATTAGGCTTTTTAAAAATCCTAACATTCTATAACTCTAAGATTCTGGATTTCTGTTTGTATAATTGGGAGGAAATAAATATCCACTCTGCTTTACCTTCCATGAGTGATACCAAGAGGAAGACCATGAGGTACCTTAAGTGACAGGGGAAACCTCTGCAAACATAAGGTCATCATCCCTTTATAGAAGGCCCAGGTCATCAAGGAGAACGTTCTGAGGCTGTGTTTATTTAGCAGGGATAAATCACCCACTTCTGTGGAGTGCTCAAGGAAAAAAAAGAACAAAGACCAACTAACAGACATAGAAAAACAAGTGTTTCCATGCACCCGGGGGTGATTACTGTAAGTTAGCGCTAAGCTTCCTGGTGGTGGAGGTAAAAGGGGAAAGCCATACGTGGTTCACACTGCCTGATGAAAGAACAGAAGCAAATATATCTGTTGAGGCAAATTTTTTCTTGGCACTGATTTCTAGGGGGAATTTATTAAGTGAGTTTTGATGTAGTGGACACATTTTTTTTTTTCAACTGAACTTCCCGCAGGGATTTCCATTTCACAAAACTCAGAGCTACCGCAGGCAAAGGCAAACAGTGCTCACAGGTGAGACGGTGGGCTCTGCAAGGCTAGGTTTGGAGAGGAAGGAAGGGACACCAACAGGGAAGACTTCATGAAGCTCATAGCATGTGAGGGTGCCCTTGAGGGAGAAGTAAGATTTTGAAGGTGAGAAAGGGTAAAAGAATGGAATTTGGGGTAGAGGGAGTAGCAGTAGCAATGGAAACGTGGGGAAGGTGAGGGCACATTTGAGTGTTACAGTGCAGTGGAAAGATGGATGGACCATGGGTCAGTAATAACAACGGTAGCTAATATTTAAATATTTATCAAGTGCTTACTCTGAGCACTCTCCTTTTATTGTTCCATTTAAACCTTACAACAGTCCTCCGAGACAGGTTTAAAAGACAGTTTAATGTTCATCTGGATATGGGTACGAAGGCAGAGAGGGGACTCTAGCCTGTCCCCCAGGAGGGGATGTGGATGGAGTTGGGGGGTGGGCATTTGCAGGGGTGGGTGTGTGTCCAGTGAGCATCCATTGTGAAAGTGGTTGGGGTTATGGTCCTCACAGTCACAGAAAGCATGTAGTGAGGTGCACTGTTTACTGAGCAATGTGTAATCCCAGGATACCGTACGAGGTAGAAAGAGCTGTAGAAATTGAGGGCTAATGAAGCCTGGCTTGCAGCTGTGATGATTCTGATAGGGTCAGTCTGAGGAAGTTCTGGGAGTCTGTGGTTTAATAAGCTCCCTAGAGGATGCTGAATCCCGTGGGCTGTGAATCAGGCTGTGAGGAATGTGGGTGTTACGGGACTAGTTCAGGGCTGGGACTCAGAAGAAGGGAGTTCTGGCCTTGAGTCTTCCCCTAACGTGCTGTGCATCCTTGCACAGTCACTTCCCATCTCTGGGCCTGTTTTCTCTATGAAATAGGGGGGTTGGACTAGGTCAATAAGTCTCAACCCAAGCTGTACAATGCAGGCAGTGTGGGAGGGCTTTGGCAGAGTGTTGCTGCCTGAGCCACACTCCCCGAGCGTCCCAGGGTGCCATGGCATGCAGCACAATGAGGTGGGTTCGCCTGTGTACGTATGTTTAAAAAGCTTCCAGGATATTCCAGTTGCTGCTGGAGTTGAGAACTACCATCTAGATCAGTGGTTCTCAACCATGGCTGCACATTAGAATCACCTGGGAATCTTTTTAAAATCAGGATTTTAAAAAGATTCCCAGGTGATTCTAATGTGCAGCCATGGTGGGGACCACTGATCTAGATGATGCCCAGTGCTCCTTCTTGTTCTAGAATGTCAAATCTGTGCAACACTACATTAGCTGTGCCTCGTTTCTTCATTAATCCCTGTCATGAGGGAAGAGTATCCTACATAAGACAGTTTTTTCCAGATAATTAAAGAGCACTCCATTAAACCTAAACCTTTGAAAATGTCTACTCTTCTTTGGTCCTTCTTTTTAAAACACCAAAAGTTTTTGATGATTTAAAGTTACCACTGTGGTCATTCATTTGTGCATTTATACAGTAAGTAGGCCTTTGGCATCTGCTGTGTGTTAAGTGCTTATGGAAAAAAATGTTCAAGTGCAGTAGAAAGATAGATGGACCATGGGTCAGTAATAACAATGATAACTAACATTTATCTAACTAACATTTATCATTAACTAACAAGTGTTTACTCTGAGCATCCTTGTTTTATTATTACATTTAAACCTTGCAACAATCCTCCGAGGCAGGTACAATTATATCCCCACATTACAGATGGGGAAAACAAGGCACAGAGAAGTCCTGTACTTTCTTACAGCCAGTTAAGGCAGAGCCTGGTTCAAATCACACCCAGACCTTCCTGTGTGACCTGAGATGATGTTGTTGCCCCACCCCCTGAGAGCCTCAGTTTCTCCCTGTGCTAAGGGCCTCTGAGGCCCTTTGGAGCCCTCCCACCTTATGAGTCCATGTTCGCCCCTTAGGTCCCTCAGGAGGTCCCTGACCTGCATCAAGGAGAGCCTGCGGATCTTCATCGACCTGGGCGAGGAGGACAAGGCTGCTGAGGCCTGGCTCAGGGCTGGGCGTCTCTACTACCTCATGCAGGAGGACGAGCTGGTGGAGCTGTACTTGCAGGTGGGCCTCCTGCAGAACTCATCTGCCGACTTGGGCCAAGTCGGGAGGCAGCTGCATCCTCTAGAGGGACCATCAGGAGCTGGAGAGAGGTGATGGCCTCTCCTTGGAGGGAAAGTCAACATTGGGCTGCTCCGCGGACACAGGTGGGAGCCAGGGCAGTCTGGCAGGCTGCATACAGGTGGCAAAGGGCCAGTCCCAGGTCCATATACACATGGAAGCTCCCAAAGAACGTGGTGGGAGACTCCCTCACCGGAATGCCAAGCATGTCCATCTTTCGAAAGCTTGACACACACCTTGCCTTCAGGGCTGTGCTGCAATATGAGGCGAGGTTGATGTGTGTGGAGTGTTAACATTATTGTTCTCAAACTGTGTGGCCTTGGACTTGCTACATGAACTCTCTAGGATTCCATTTCTTCATGGGCGAACCCAGTCTCTATTAAGGCTTAGGTATATCACTTGTATAGTAAATGCATATGCATAGTAAGCAGTTACTAAGTCTTGGGGCTCAATAAATGCTTAATAAGTGGTATTTCATTATTATTACTATTATCTGCAAATACTGATATTGTGATAGTATGTAAGATTTGTTTCATCTAAAATATGCTCATTATCTTTGCTTCCTTCCCATTCTTATTTTCTTCCTTTTTATTCTCCCCCATGCCATTAGTTAAACTCACATAAACTCACTCACACTGGGACTGAAGGTTCTGTAACATTGATTGAATGCACAGGAGACTTTGGTAAACACATCACAGGCATGATGTAGATGAATCCTCATTACAAATGCAGCAGGAGTTTCTATTGAAATTCCCATTTTACGGATGAGGCTCACTGAGGCTGAGTAACTTGCTCAAGATGAGACATGTAGTAAGTGGTGGAAGTGGCCCCCCGGCTGTGTGAAGTAAAGCTTTCACTCTCAGACTCCATCCTGCTTTGACGTTTTCGAGCTGGAAGGATTTTCGGAGCAGATAGTTCAGTCTTGCTTCTCACTCTTCGGGAGATGGAGGCCCAGAGGAAGCTGTTCGGGTTGTCAGTAGAGCATCTGACTCCAGGATTCCGTCTCACCGCCCCCTGTCTGTGTAGCTGCATGTGCAGTGACAGTAACTGTGGGGTCTTTTCCCAGAGAGAACTGGTCCCAGGCCGACCCAACCCCAGGCTGCCATCTACCTTGGACTTCTGCAGGTCATTGCCACGAAGTGAATCCTCTGTCTGGGCTGAGCTCCCACAGCTGTGCTGTTGTGTGTTCTTCACTCTTCACCTTCCATGCCACGTTCTGCTTCGATGCAATATGGACTAGCTTGCTAGAGAGAAAGAGGTCATGGAGGCTAGGAGAAGGGTGTTGGGTTGGAAGACACTAGCATTTGTTTGCCACTAACCACAGACGTGAATGTGGAGACCTTTCTTAATATTTCTGAGCCTCAGTTTCTCCATCTGGAAAGTGCAGGTGTTGGATGAAATCACTGCTTCCCAAAGTTCAGTCATTCATACAAAGAGCTCATGGATTAGCCGTATCCATGTACTCTTTATATCACTATATACTCATTTTTTTCTGATTTAACTTCAAGTTGACTTAGCGTTTTACACTAAACAATGCTATCTGAAATCACAGGTTTTGATGTAATAGTCTTTTTTTCTTAAAACACATTAAAATAAATACTTGTATATTAAAACATAAAATGTTATGTGTACTGCTGAAAATTATTCTAGGGCCATACGATGTAATCTCTCATACAATAAAAGGAAATGCTGGGCTAGAGAATCTCCAAGTCTTCCTAGCAGCTCTATGAGTGTGGAGGACAATTTGGGATTCTGGGACGCCACAGAGGGTTAAGCTGGGTGGTCAGGCTCTCACTCCTGCCAGTCCTGTGGACGCTTGAAGCCCTTCTCTCTGCCTTTGACAGTTGTCTCTGTCGCACCCAGGCAGCCATCCAGAAAGCGCTGAAGCCAGAAGAGCCCTCCCTGGCCCTCAAGCTCTATGAAGAAGCAGGTGATGTGTTCTTCAATGGGACCCGCCACAGGCATCGAGCGGTGGAATATTACCGGGTAAGCCCCAGGCCGCACAGTGTGCCCGCCAGGCCCTGCCACAAACCTGGGAGAGGCCATGTAGACTTCAGCCTGGACCTGCCTTCCCCTCTTTTGCTGGTATTTCTTTTCCTTCTCTTTGCTGATGTAAAAAAACATCCAAATCTGGAGAGAATTTTTATGAGTTTATTGAGCCAAACTGATAACAATTCCTGGGAAGCAAAATCTCCACAGATTAAGAAAATGTTCCAAAAAAATGGCAGTTTTAAGCTTATTTTATACATTAGCATCAAAGGAAGAGGCATGAGGGAATACATGAAATCCACTGATGGGAGATTAAGGGAACAGGAGAAGGCAAAGCAGGGAAATCTCTGGGATTGGATAAAAGTAAAACAGAGAGACACGTATGTCTTTTACATGGGCGGGTACAGGATAGTTGATAATATTGGCAGCACATGAGATGGTATTGGGGGAACAAGATAACAAGGAGGAGTTCTGTGGTCTTCTAGTTTGTGGATGTGCTCTAAGGGGTCTGAAAAATTACCCTGACATTTCAAACCTGTGTTATCCTAGAAGCAAAAAGACAATAAACAGACTCACTTAAGGTTAAGATTGACCTTTGCCAAGCTACAGGCCTAGGATGTGACTACCGCTATGACCCACTTTTAGTGAGGAATTTTTATGTTCAGACCATCCTATGTGGTTACTTTTCGTCTCTGAGTTTATAGGGCCCATCATGCAGGCTTCCCCTGAGTGTGTAGGATAAGTGGCCCTTTTTTCTCCACACCTTGCTCATCCCGTGCCCACATACTTCGTCTCTCTTCAATCTGGCAGGCTCTTAAAGAAGGAGCTGATGAACTCTGTCCTTCTCAGGCTTGGAGAAGAGACCATAATTGCATCTCTCAGGTGCACGGTGCTTCACAGTGTGAGGCACACTTATCTGTGTACCAAAATGCTCCCAGGCACCACTGGAGGCAGGTGGGAGATGGCTGGTCCATGGAGGAACACATCTATTTAATGCTTTTATCAAGTATAACACCAGCTCATCAAACCCATGATTTCACAGACATCGCTGCAAAGAATGAGACAAGATAATAAAAGGGAGTTGATTTAACAAATAATATTAATATGTAAATGTCTAGATGTTAAGCAGATGTGTCAAAAGTTATAATTTCACCACTGACTGAAGTTGTAAACATTGTCTTCTTTGATCCTAAAATCTCACTTATTCGGATATTAATTCATTTGCTTGTTCAGTTGATTAATCACCCATCAAACATTTGTGAGTCACCCATTATGTGCCTGGCACTGAACAACAAACATGACCCTGACTATTGAGAGGCTCATTGTCATATGCATTTTTATAGATGAGAAAGGCTCAGACAGATGACGTGACCTGCCGAACATTCTGTCATAATAAAAATAATAGAAATGACCATTGGTTGGGCACTCTCATCCTGCACACATATGTACTTTGTAGATTAGCGCTGTGGGTGTTGAGGGAACACATGTCTGGGAGGTAACTTTCCTGCTCTCAGTTTTCCCAAACTTAGGAGGCCCGATGACCTCTAGTCCTTCCACCTCTAAGATCTGGTCAGAGCAACCAAGGGCCAGGACCGAGAGAGTGAGCTGAGGAAACCCATGAAACCCATGTATGGATGACCAAGTTCCTTAGTTTCAGTGCTACCATCCCCCAACCCAGCAGTAGAATGTGAGCCTCCCGGAGCATGGTGCACATGGGTCATTCATGGGAGACTAAGATTCCTATGCCTCTCTTTGCAGGCGGGGGCTGTCCCTTTAGCGAGGAGGATGAAGGCCGTGAGAACCGAGCTCCGGATTTTCAACAAGCTGACTGAGCTGCAGATCAGCCTGGAAGGCTACGACAAGGCTCTGGAGTTTGCCACCCTGGCAGCCAGGCTCAGCACAGTCACAGGTAGGTGGTCCTGCACTGAATGGGTGGGGCAGAACTCCCCCCCTCCTCCCCAAGGAGGTGCAAAGGTGCCACAGCACAGGCTCTGGAGTCAGACTGCATGGGTTCATGTTCTAGATCCAACTGCAGGGAGACCTTAGCTCAGGAAGCAGCTGGAGTCTCGAGTTTGTCTTTGGCAAACCAGGATTAAAAGTAGCACCCACCTCGTGCAGTTGTTATGAAGACCAATGATTGTCCACGTAAACCTGCAGCATAGTGCTTGGGACCTAACTCGTCCTGGATAAGTGTGACCTGTGTTGCTCTGATTCTTAGATTATCGTGGGTGTTATTTCCCAGCACAGGGCGAAAGGTATTTTATTCTATGCATGGGCATTGCCTTGCAGCAAAGAAACTGGGCCCTAAATGTTTAATTGGTTGATTGTGAGTCAAATGCATAGTTTTCCCCCAAAGAACTGAAATGTAAATGAAGGTCAGAGTCCCATTAACTTAACTCACCCTGTAACCAAAATAGTTTGCATTTGCCACAAAAGTTCCTGGGAAACAACTTAAATCATTAAAGGAGAAAGAAGGGAGACTAAAAGAAAGATTTTAAAGAGCCCCCACTGCATTTGGAATGCTGGTGTCTGAGGGACAGCAGGTTTGGTCAGAGGAGGGATGAGATGTGGAGGCAGGTGCGTCTTCCTGAGACTTCTGGGCATGCTCAAGGGCATGGGATGTTGATGCTACTGGACATTATTGTGTCTAATTGCACTTCGGAGCTCCCTCTCTCCTCATCCTATCTTTTTCTTTACTGCAAAGAACCCCTGAGGGGCTGTCTGCTGATCTCAGGAGAGGCCTTGGGGGCGCCAGGCAGCTGCCTCTGGGTGCACTCTTTATCCTCCCCTGGGCAGAGCCAAAGGGAGCTGTTTCCCACCCTTTTATGCTTCCCTGTGACTGCATTTGTCCATATCAGAATTATCTCTCCCTTGGATTTTCTATTATAATTTGGGCTTTTGGGTCTTTAAATCTTAAAAGTGATGTTTTTAGATTGCATTAAACAGCCACCTTGCAAATATGCCACTCCCCCCCCCCCCCCAACCACCCATTGGAAGCCTTTGTTCTCTTTAAAAGGCCACTTTGTTATTGAAACAACAAACCCACCCCAAACCAAAATAAGATCTAGGCTCCCTAGAGCAGAGGCCCCATAGTGTGGGTTACTGGAGAGCAGGTCTCTGTGGCTTCTGGGAGACCCTGAGATCCAAGCTGGTGGCAGCCCAGAGCCCTCAGGACAGCCCGTGTGTGGAGCTGACAAGTGTTACCTCCTTGTAAAGAATCCGTAGCTGCTTCAGCAAGCTCTTCTTGTCACCACGTCCCCCACAGGAATTTGGAAATAATTATTTCCCAGAATCTCAAGTGAAGGTGATACCTGTAATAAGGAGAATGTTTCCTTCAGGAATCATCCCAGAAAATCTTGACCGGTGCGCTCTCAGACAGCTGTGTCTTCTTTTGTAGCACTTATCCCGGGTGTAATTTTATTTCTATTTGTGGGATTATTTCCAGAATGTTTGTGTCCTGTGAGACAGTCGCCCTCGTGAGGGCAGGGGCCTGTTCTGCTCTGTTCCTCATGTCCCAAGCCCAGTCCCTGACCCTAGCAGACCTCCACAGAATTGTGCAGAGCGAATGAGGGGATGGGTGATGGGAGGCGCTGGCTGCCGGGGTCTTGCTTAGTCTTCCGGTCCCTAGGAGATCAGAAGCAGGAGCTGGTGGCCTTCCACCGTCTGGCCACGGTGTACTACTCCCTGCACATGTATGAGATGGCCGAGGACTGCTACCTGAAGACTCTGTCCCTATGTCCGGCCTGGCTGCAGAGCCCCAAGGAGGCCTTGTACTATGCAAAGGTATATTGTCGCCTGGGCCGACTCACGTTCTACCAGCTGAAGGTAAGAGTCAGGCTTCTAAAATCAGGTGAGAGCTGCCATTCAGCCATGTTCTTCCCGGACCCTGGGCCTTCAGGGTAGAGATGAGATGGCCCCAAGGGGGAGTCCCGTCTCTAAGGGTGGGGACCGACTCCACTGGGGACCAATGCTCCTTCCACTTCACCCCCATGGAGAGCTGAAAAGTGCCTCCCATCTCTGAGGACAGATGGTAACTCCTCTTCCTCTTTGTTCTGCTCTGGTTCCTGTGACCACTTTATCTGTCAGGTAGGAAGGACACATTGCCTGGTTCCTGAGAGCCTATGAAAATATATGAGACTCAAAACAAAAGCTCCAAAAGAAAAAGAAAAATGAATGCTTACCTGTATGTCTACAAGATGTTATAGGTTGTTAACTAGTCCATTGCAACTCACTTATACGTTGTGTAAACTATATTTAGGAGAAATCTGGTTATAGGTTACTATGTTTGAGACAATGAGGAGTGGGGTCTTCGAATGCCAGCATGCCTCAGCTTGCGGAAGGGCTTAGTCCCGATTCTCCTGTTTGCTCTGCTGGAGTTGAACCCAGGGCTTGCTTTCCCTGCCTCTTTTAGGACTGTGCTGGTGACCTGAAACTCTCTCACTCTTCTGGCTCAAATCTTGTCCCCAGTCTTGGCTTCCCTAGTCTTGGCTTCCCTTTTCCAGAGGTCGGTCTGCTCCAGCATAAGCCTTAATCTCATAATAAGGTGGTTTCGAGTCGCCTGTGTTTGGCCCCAGGGGATCCTCAGGGCAACTCTGCTCTCCTTTTCTTCTTTGCCAGACATTGTTTCTGGCCTGAGTTGATTATTGAGTTATGAGGGTTGATGGGAACCAGACATCCCTGTTGAGTCTCACCGGAGGCAGATCTGTGCCTCATCCCCACCCTGTAGGGAGGGAGGCCTGGGCATGGAGGCCCCCAGCCATCGTGCCTCTGCCCACAGCTCCCAGCAAGTGGCTCAGGGACAAAGTGCGTGATTGGATTGTGTCAACTAAAGGTTCTACAGCTGCCAGGGAAGAACTCAATGCCAGCTAGCTTAAGCAAAAGAGGCAGTTTGTTTGCTTAAATAACAGGGAAGTTCAGGAATGAATTCAGTTTCCCCTCATGCATTCCCTGCCTCCTTCTATCTGTTGGCTCTGTATGCTTCTCCTTCCCTATGTTTCATAGTCTCCCCACTTCTTCTCCCCCATGGGCAGGCCCAAGCCCATATCTAAAAGGGTAAGGGACCATTTTCTCTGCTCGATCACACTGGAAGGCCTTGGGGAGGGATTGGGATAGGCCAGCTTGAGTCATTTATACCTTCCGGAAGCACTGTGCCTAGGGGATGCTGCTTCGTGATTGGCTGACCCTAGTTAAGGTGCCACCCTGTGCCTGGGAGGAGGGGAGGAGCTCCCCCAGGCACCTGGAGAGGGATGAAGGTATGTGGGGCAGACACCGCTAGGCCTCCCAGCGCCACCTCCAGGCCTCTCCTGGAAATGCTGCTAATGCTGTCTCTTCTTTGCCCCGTGCCTTGGGGTTAGGATGCCCACGATGCCACTGAGTACTTGTGGCTGGCCCTGGCAGCAGCGGCCCTGCTGGGCGACGAGGAGCTGCAGGACACCATCAGGAACAGGCTGGACAGCATCTGCCAGAGCCCCCTGTGGCTCAGCAGCCCATCCGGGCGCTCCGCAGAGAGGGCGCGGTGGCTGAGTGGCGGGGGCCTGGCCCTCTGAGGAGAGCTGGCCCAGCCCTGACCAGTTGCCATGCCAGAAGTGCCTCCCTGCCTTAGGCTCCTGGACACTAATTGGAGGGTCTCAGTCATCACCTGGCCCAGCCCCTCATTTGACAGTGAGAAGAGGGGCTCCTTCGGGGCTGGCCACACAGCGGTGGGAAATGGAGCCTGGAGAGAAGTCCTGGCTGTGGTCCAGTGCCTTCCCAGTTGACGGTGGCCCTTCCACACAGCTGGCCTCGGAAATGCACTTTCTTGACCCACGATTCTCCTGGAGAAAATGAGAAGCTGTGCCCGTGGGAAGCCTCGCTTCTTCCCCCGGGAAATCAGGAACTGGCTGGGAGGAGGCAAGCGATTGGACTTGGCTGCCTCGCTGACTTTGCTCAGGGAAAGACCCCTCCCCTTGCCCGTGGAGGGGCCTGGGGACCGGCAGGTGGGAATGACCATGCTCTTAGCCCCAAAGACACAGCCTCAGAATGACCCCGGAAGGCACAGGCGTGAGGTCGAAGGCAGGTTCCCTGTCTCCATCCTGCCCCGAGGCTCCCCCCACCCGTTCCCCCCCAACCCCCCAAGAACCAGAAGAAGCTTCTCAAGGGCCAGGATGTAAAAATCGAGCCTTAGAAAGCTATGACGTAGGTGACGTGTAAATAGTGTATATTATTAAATATTGCCCATTTGCATTTGCACAGACATTTGTCTCCTGTGTCATAGGGAGAGGGGTTAGGGGAGACCTGAAGGCTGGGTGTCATGATTTCAGGGCAGCTCCCTGACAGAGCATCTCTATTAGATCTGTCACCGCATGACACGCGCAGTGGCCGGGAGCATCATTATCTCAGTTTCTGTAAGGCCGGGATCCAAGTGTGACCTAGCTCAGGGCGGCTCCCAAGGCTACGGTCAAGGTGTCGGCCATGGCTGCAGTCTTCTCAGGCTCAGCGAGGGAAGAATCCGCTTTCAAACCCACTCATGTCGTGCTGGCTGGGGGCAGAGCCTTGCTTGCTGTTGGCCAGGGCGGTCCAAGCTCCCGGCTTCATCAGTGAGCGAGCGAGAGAGGGAAGTCACAGGCTTCGCATGACCTAACCTCAGAAGCAACATCCACCTATTTTTGCCTTTTCTGTTCTTGTAAGTGAGTCACTAGGTCCAGCCCACACGAAAAGGGAGGGTGTGCATCCCGGGAGGCGGGCATCACTTGGGCCATTCAGAGCTGCCTGCCCCCATAGTGCTGACCCAGTAGATCTGGGAGACGCCCAGGAACGTGCATTTTAATGAGCAACTCCAGTGACCCTGACTCAGGTGGGTCACCCTCGCCCTGAACTGTGGGAACACAAAGGAAGACCCTGTCATGGGGCTGCCCGCCCGATGCCCAGCAGCTTCGATTTTGCTGCCAGACCCTCTGCCCTTCATTTCTAGCTCCTGGGCCAACCATACGGTTGGGGGTGTGTTGGGATGGGAAGCGGGTGGTGAGTTGAATCAACGTGGCAGCCTTTAGTCACCCAGCTTGTCTATACCCCAGACCTCTCATTTTCTCTTAGGAGCGTGCTTGGTTGTCAAAACACTCCCCACAGAATATTCTTCTCCAGGAAGGAAATGAAGTGGCCTAATGCACTACCATGTAAAATAGATGTGGTTTTGTTCGCCCCACAAACCATACACTCCCGA
Organism: Myotis davidii; assembly: GCF_000327345.1. Taxonomy (NCBI): domain Eukaryota; kingdom Metazoa; phylum Chordata; class Mammalia; order Chiroptera; family Vespertilionidae; genus Myotis; species Myotis davidii. Next base: position 505,995 of record NW_006292696.1, on the reverse strand, counting down.
GCGGGGAGGGAAGCTGTGGAGGAGGCTAACCTCCCACGCGGAGACCTTTCAGCAACATTCCTGGGAGCTGACCCGGGCGTGTGCGTCCCAGAGCCTCTGTGCTGCTTACACGTGAACAAGGCTCGCTTGGCCCTCGAACAGGTGCCGTGACTGTGCGCCATCTGCCTCAGGTTACAGACCCTCTCCCCTTCCCACGGACCCGTCAGTCCCCTGGACAGACGCAGGTGTCTGTCGCTCTGACGGCGTGGCTCCTGTAACTGCACCAGGCCTCTGGATTGGCTGGTGGGCGCACAGAGGGATGTCACGGTACTTAATGTTATTTCAGTGTTGTGTTAGGATGTTACTTTTCCCTGAGCCACCACATTTTACCATTGGCTTACAGTGGGTTTATGAAGCATCAACTGAAACATCACACATGACTGTCAGTTTGACCAGATCTTTCTCAATTGCTACATATGAAATTTATATATACACACATACATATATATTTACGTGACCATATATATATATATATTTAAATGAAGGCCATTAGATCTACCCATTTTACATTTCATTGGGAATTTTGGTTAAAATGTTTTGATCCTGTGCACTTTGGTTCATCTGTAAATCTGGTAAGTCTGCTTCTAACCAGCTCAGCGATAAACACGTTCAGCGCACTTGCAAAGACAAGGATAGAGGAAAACACTGCACTGTGTCATTGCAGGGACTACATCCTATATGCAAATTGCTCTGCTGAGATAGTTTTAAAAGTGTTTAAAAATTCCATTTAAAAAATGTGGGTGACTATCCCCCTTGAAATCTTGAGGAAGCTGTTTTTCATGACCCACAGAGGGTGAAGTGGTGATCGGATCTGGCCTTCAGAAGCAGGTTTTATTATACATGTATAGTAACCAAAGGTGATTCACTTAAACTTGTGTGGCCTGCCTGGCTCCTGGCCCCTGGTGTCTAACCCACATAAAGAACAAGGGAATTACAGCATTGTGGAAAGCCCTGTAACATATTTTCTCAGCTTCCAGGTATATTACTTCCCTATTTAACATTGTTAAATATGGCCTTTATCTTTTTCTTATTTATTTTTCCATTATTTCAAGATGGTTTTATATTGTGTGTGTGTGTGTTTCATAAGGAGTGGTTTCAGAATGAGGAGAAAAACAGATCACCAGTCTGGGGAAACCTGGATTCGGGCCTTGAATTTGACATTAAATTGCAGTGTGATCTTGTATAAGTTGCTTGACCTCTGTGCCCCTCAGATCTCTGATTTCTAATATAAAAAGTATAATCACCTGTGGATTCCTTTTCAGCAAAGTGATTTCCAAGTCGTATGAGCAGGAAGAGAGATTTGTATCGGAGATGAAATCATTTGCTTCTATGGCCCAATTTTGTTCTCTTCTTTTTACAGGCGCCTAAACTAAGAAACAGAAAAGTGATTTTCTCCCAGTCACACGGGTGGTTAGCACCCTGCCTCTCATGCCCCGAGGACTTACTGTACTAACGGAGGGTTCTCTCCTGCACAGTGACCTTCACGCTTCCATGCACGTGTGCGTGTGAGTATGCATGCGTTTACCGCCGTGCACGCCACCTGGACAGCCATTTGCCAACCTTTTTCTAAATTGATTTACTTCCTTTATTCATATAAATTAATTCTATAAAAGAAAATCTTGCATTGCTTTCCATATTAGAATTTATAAATAAAAACGAATGCAGTGAAAACAAAACAATCCACTAAACTCAAACTAGAAGCTGTTGCCAAGGCAAGTGCCCAGCTAGGCTCGGGCGGGCATTATGTGAAAATAAGAAGATTGGCAAGTGGCAGGGACCGTGGAAGACAGACCACTCTTGTCCTCCTGGAGCAACTAGAGAAACGGGGAAAGTGCTTTCCTCGTGCCAAGGGCTGCCCTCCCCGCCAGGAGAGTCCATGCTGCTCAGTGCCAAGCCCAGGCATGCGCGTCCCACCTCAGGGAGAGGGAAGGGGCACGTTAGGTAAATGAATGTGATTCAGGAGGAGGAGCACTGTGTTGGGAGCCAGTCACAGAGTGTGTTGTGTGGGACTCAGGGAGGGAATTTAACTCAGGCACGGGAGTGAGGGCATCAGGGAGGGCTTCCTGGAAAAAGTGACATCCAAGCCGAGTCCTAAGAAAGAGATCTATCATTCTAACTGCAGGCCAGGGGTTGGAGAGGGCATTTTCTGAGAAGAGCCGCAAGTTCAGCAAAGCTGGAGCCGAGTCAAGGAGGTAGGGAGCGCGCGTGAGAGGAGAGGCTGGAGGGGGCGCTGGAGACAGATCCTGAGGGCTTTAGCCTTCACCCTGAGGGCGAGGGGGAGCCACAGAAAGGTTATGAGCAGGAGAGAGTGTGGTCAGATTTGCGCTTTGAAAAGATGAGCATGAGAATGGGCTACAGAGCAGCAGGAGGGGAGGTGGGAGACTCCTGAGGATCTGGCTCTGGCAACCCCAGTCAGTTATTTCAGACCTCAGGGGGTTGGAGGATGGAGGCTGCTGGCATCCTGGCTCTGAGAACATGCAGTTGGTTTGCATTCCTCTACGGGGTGTAGTCTCCCCAGAGAAGCAGAGACAGGTGGCTGCGTAGGGCTGGGAAGGCTCTGCCCAGCTGGGATGTGGGATGGGGCAGAGGTGGGACCAAGGATAACATGTGGCTGAGAATCAGTCATGGGGCTGCTCAGCTTAGTTTCCCAGGAGAGACTGTGGGGGGCGGGTAGGAGGGAAGGACGCTGTGCTATAAAATTATTTTCAAGGTCAGAACACCAGCTCCTACTTCTAGTGCTGCCTTGACTCATTGCTGAGGGAATTGAGGTAGCTCAAGGCGTGAGTCCCCTCCAGGTGAGCCTCCAGATGGGATAGGAGGGGATGGCTGAGGTCATGTGGGCAATGACAATCAGGGCCTTTGCTAACCTATGGTGTCCCATCTCTGTGCGAAATCAAGAATAGCCCCAGTAGGGGGCAGTAATGTCCCTCCTAAACCGTGTTTAAGTACAGTATTTAATAGCTCTGCATCAGCCTACAGCAGCAACTTTCAAACCTTTTTTTTTTCTCTTGCCTTACTGTGACACAGCAAGAAATGCTTTTACATTGGGTCCTCCTATGCATACCACCACGTAGTCCCTGCAACGCGAAATGGACTTCGATCTATTCTCTTCTCTTCTCTCCTCTCCTGTCTTTCTCTGACTTGTCTTCTATCCTGTAATTTTTTTACATTCTGCTCTAATTTAAAAATGTCCAGCTAATGGCCTTCTAAACTGATTGCTAGATTCCTAAGCTGCAGTTTGAAAAGCACTGACCCGGAGGGCGGCCTCTGAGAAAGCACAGGAAGGCTGCGGCCTTTGTTCCTTCTTATCGTTTGCCAGACGACTTTGCTGAGACCGGAGGGCAGGTACAGATCAAAATTTAAAAAACGATTCACGCTGTTGAATGAATATTATGCACCAGGCCCTGTTGCAAAATCTTTCCGAGGATTCTCTCATGTAATCCATTTTGAGGCATACCATTGTTTTTTTTTTTTTTTATCTCCACTGAGGGTTAGAGAATGGAAGTGGCTTAAGTCCACAGTTAGTAAGTGGTCGATGCGAGATTTGAACTTACATTTTCCTGATGCTGGAACTAGAGCTCTAACCCATTACATTATACATGTCAGG
>NW_006292696.1:499713-502305 GCF_000327345.1 Myotis davidii | reverse complement strand
GATTTGTCTATTTTGCAGAAACTAATTAAACGTTTGCTTTATAGCCAAGGTATGGTGGGAGTGTATGGATTTGTAATTATCTTTCATTGACATCATGTCTTAGGAGTTGGGAACATTTTCACAACCCATTTTTATTTGAACCTCATGACACACTGTGAAGTGGGGGTGGGGGTTACTAGATCCAATTTTGATGAGAAAACTGAGGCTCAGTAAAGGACATTTTTTTTTTTTTTTTTTATCTCCACTGAGGGTTAGAGAATGGAAGTGGCTTAAGTCCACAGTTAGTAAGTGGTCGAGGCGAGATTTGAACTTACATTTTCCTGATGCTGGAACTAGAGCTCTAACCCATTACATCATACATGTCAGGAGACAGATGCTATCACCAGAATGATCACAGCAGAAACAAGATTAAAACTTGTTTCCTCAGCCTGGAATATTGGGCTGAAATCAACACTGTGGTTCTGGTGGTCAAAAAAAAAAATGAATTCCTCCAGAAGGGTCTTGGAGAGACCTGATTTTTCTAGGTCTGAAGAAAAACATGGAGCTTATCAGGTGTCTTAGTCTAGAAAAGATGATGAACCATTTTTCCCAGATGGAAAATGAAAGGAGAAAGTTTATATAATGGCATAGTGGTGATGGGTCAAAAAAAAAGTATAAATTAGATTTTGAAGATTCCAGGTGAGGAGTAGGGTGAGTGAAGGGAATTTGCAGGAGACCCAGAGCGAAAAACAGAAGGCAATGGACACCTGAACAGTGAGGCAGCAGGTGGAGCCCCGTGGGTCTGTCTCGCTCGTCATGGTCATGTGACTTGAATGACAGCGACAGGAAGGAGGTCACAGGCATGAGAGAATCACCTACTGTTGATATCATGGGGAAGCTTGCAGGGGCACCATCGGCCTCCACATGTGTCTGTAAAACAAACAGCCTATAGGAGCCCATGTTCATGTCAGGGTGCCTTAAAACTTCTCACGCATAAATAGTGTTAGAAACAGTGTGTTACTTATAGGACTCGGGAATGCTTATCTCTTCTCTTACTCTTCCATTTTATTTTTATTGGAGATTCCAACTTTTTACCACTACTGATACAAAGGATTTTTGTGATAGGCACTCTCTTCCATTTCTGATTGGCCTTTTATATCTCGAGTATGATATTTAAACATGATGTACATGACTTCAACCACGTCACCTTTCTTGCATGGGCCAAACATTGTGCTAGACGGTGATATTTTTGTTCTTGAGCTTGCTTGTAAGTTGAGAACGTTTGATGTTTGTTCATCTGGGGAGAGGTTGGACACCTGCTCCGTAGGGATGCTCAGAGGCCGCCCTGGCTTCTCTGCGCCCGGGACCAGACAGCAGTGACAGCAGCCGCATCGGCTTTCCCCCGGGGGAGCGGCGCGGGCCAGGCTGAAATAACAGCTGCCTGGTAATCCTGGTGACCAAACAGCTACTTATTCATGAAACAAAACAAAACAGACTTTTGTCTGTCCCAGAACATGTAGCTTTGGGACTCTAGTGGGTGGAGGAAGGACAGCCAAGCAGAGGGATGAGTTGGAGGATTTGTATCTTCTGTTGTTTGAAGGTCCTAGGGGGTTAGCCAGACAGATATTCTGACCCTCTTCCAAGTCCAGTGACTTTCTTTTCTTTTTTTCTTTTCTTTTCTTTCCTTTTTTTCTTTTCTTTTCTTTGCTTCACTTTGCTTCGCTTCGCTTTTCTTCCCTTCCCTTCCTTCCCTTTTCAGTTATATAAAAATCTTTCTCCTTATGTTCTTAGATCAGGGTCGTCTGTTTGCATGTGCTTAGAGATTCCTATACGTTTCTTCTAGGGCACTTACCACAGTTCATAGTTGTACTATCTGTGTGGACTTTTAAAAGATGACCCCTGCACCCCACCTAGATCGGAGGCCTCATGAGAGCAGGGACCTTGTCTGGGTCACTCACCTCTGCATTTCCAGAGTTGATCCCAGTGTCTGACACATAGTAGACTCTCAATGAAGATGGGGTTGATACAAAAATGAGCGCAACTTTGGAGTCAGCTCGCAACCCCTTTTATCACTCATGAGAGGGAGAAAGTATTAAAACCAATACTCTACCTGCTTTTGCTCATGAGTGACTAGAAAACTGGGTGATACTCCTACTCATAGCAGCTGCTCAGTAAAAGCCTATTAAGAATAATAAGCTTCATTTTCATTTGTTCAGATTAAGTTGCTATAGATGCGCTGGCCTCTTCCTAATTCCCACAGAGGGAGCAGTTATGAGCAGTCAGGGCATGGTATTTCCCTGAGCACCGCCCGCCACTAGGTGTTGTGCTAATAATCCACCTGCAGCAATGAGAGACCCTCCAAACGACCCTGCACAGAGGTGTTATTCTCCCCACCTCCCAGATGAAGGAGTCAAGGCTCTAAGTAGTTAACACACTTGCGAAGACTCAAAACCAGTTCTTGCCCTGCCGGTGTGGCTCAGTGGTTGAGCATCGACCTATGAACCAGGAGGTCATGGTTTGATTCCTGATCAGGGCTCCATCCCTGGTTGCAGGCTTGATCCCAGTGTGGGGCGTGCAGGAGGTGGCGGATCAATGATTACCTGTTATCATTGA
>NW_006292696.1:498287-498870 GCF_000327345.1 Myotis davidii | reverse complement strand
TCAATCCCTCCACCCCCCCCCATCCAGCTACCCAACCCCTCCTCCCTGCCACTGATAGTTGTCAGTCTGCTCTCTGCCTATCAGTCTCTCCCTATTTTGCATTTTAGTTCATTAGACTCCACAGATGAGTGAAATCATATGATACTTGTCTTTCTCTGACTGTACTTGAAATCAGGATAATTTTGAAAAACATATTTATAAGAGCTATAATATAAACCCATAGTCACTGGCATGTGTTTGTATCCAAGTTTATAAAACTACTTTATAATATACTAGAGGCCCTGGTGCACAAAATTTGTGCACTGAGGGGGTGTCCCTCTGCCTAGCCTGCACCTCTCTAATCTGGGACCCTTTTGACATCCCCCTCACAATCCGGGACTGCTGGCTCCTAACCGCTCCCCTGCCGTCATGATTGACACCTAACTGGTCCCCTGCCAGCTTGATCACCCCTAACTGCCCTCCCCTGAAGGCCTGGTTGCCCCCAACTGCCATCCCCTGCCACAATTGTGGCAATGTGGGGGTGGCCATCTTGTGACAACAGGGGGGCAGCCATCTTCTGATGATGTGAGGGTGGCCATCTAGT
>NW_006292696.1:478644-480025 GCF_000327345.1 Myotis davidii | reverse complement strand
GCCAGAGCTGGAAGGATACACACACACACACACACACACACACACACACACACACTCGGCCGCGCCGGTGTGGCTCAGTGGTTGAGCATCGACCTATGAACCAGGAGGTCATGGTTTGATTCCTGATCAGGGCTCCATCCCTAGTGTGGGCTGTGCAGGAGGCAGCCAATCAATGAATCTGTCTCATCATTGATGTTTCTCTCTCTTTCCTTCTCACTTCCTCTCTGAAATCAATAAAAATATATTTAAAAACACATGTACAATAAGAAACAGTTCTTTCTGACCTGGAAATCAGTGCTTGATTTAGGGTATAAATTATACGGGGATAAAATAATGAAATAAATAAATATGCCCCTTGCAGGACAACAGCATGACAGGAAACGGAGAGGTACCCGCCTGAGGGTGGGATTCCGCAGGCTGCACAGCCTCCGGGAGGCACTGGGTCATTCGTTCCAGTTCTAACACGAGGTGTGGTTCCAGCGCTCTGGGACGACCCAGCCAGGCCTTCACAGCATCCCCAAGTTCTCTCTCCAAACCATGTGGCCAATCCCTATGGGAATGAAAAAGGACCTTTCTTCCTGTTGTTTGACTTCAAACTGGGGTCAAAGGCCTTAGGCTGGTGTGAAAATAAATAAAGGCCCTGAGCACACAAAGGCCATTCTGCAGCCGGCCCTCACTGTAAACATGGCCTTCCTTCCCTCGGCCTGGAGCTTCCAGGCCCTTCCCCAGGCCCACCGTGACCTCACTTGGCCTAAGGTCCTGGTGGCTGCAGCAAGGCCTGGTGGTCTTGTGGGAAGAGATGAGGGGCTTCTGAGGGGAGTCGGAGGGAAGTGGCTAAGTCTTTAGAGTCTCTGAAAAAGAAAAAGGTGTGCATGTATATGCCCCCTGTTGGACAACTTGCGTATATGCATACTCAAGTTTATAAATTTTCCTTTTATAAAGGGTGTGCAGCATACAATTCACAAATAACAATAAAATAGAAATGCTTTTATTATAAATTTCATATAGGCAATTGGTTCTAAGACAATGGACTCACTGATTTATGTGGAACTCTTGTGTGTAGAGTGGAAAGCATAGTTTTGACATAAATATTGGCTGGTATTTTCATTAGTAAGTACCTGAAAGTGAAACAACAAAGAAGTTAGGAAATCACTCATTTGTCAATGCTATGAGTGATTTTTATTTTTATTTTTTTTGCTGTATCTAAAAGAACATTTCCTGTTTGATGTGCTCATCACAATGTAACAGCTACAGACTTGACACAGTTTTAAGTAGAATCAGCATTATTAGCATCACTTTCTTAAGTCTATATAATGAACAAAGCCATAAATTAAGCCTTGATTTATTTTTTTTCTGTTTTACTCAATCCCTCCACCCCCCC